>NW_022196898.1:79111675-79179700 GCF_008632895.1 Mastomys coucha
ATATATATATATGTATATATATATTTATATACACATGTATATGTATGTATGTATATATACGTATATGTGTATATATATATATGTTTTATCCAAAACATACATTGATATTTAATCATTAATTCATTAATTTGAGTGTTGAATGATTATAGTGAAGTATTAAAAGGGGTAAAGCAATGCAACACACACACACACACACACACACACACATATATATGATTAGAAAGAATAAAATTAAAATGAAAGAATGAGGGGAGAGAGAGAGAGAGAGAGTGAGAGAGAGAGAGAGAGAAAGAGAGAGGAGTAATGCATAAATAGACAGGGTAGGTCAACATTGTCCATAAATGGATATAAGCTTATCTTCCCTTTGTAGAGCAAGAGAGGCTCATGGAACAGCCTTAACTGTCTGCCGACTGTGAGACAATAGAATTGAAAAGGCTGAACACTAACGTGTTAATTTACACCAGGCTGACTTGTCAGACAAAGCAGATTTTGTACCATAAAGAGAAAGGAGAAAAAAAGAAAAGAAAAGAAAAAAATATTAATCAAGGCAAAAGAAAAGCTGAGCCACAGGTTACAACCAACACCCAACAGTTATGAGCATCTTCATGTCAAACAACACAACTGTCAGTGTTATAAAGTAGGAACTATGAAACACAAAATGAAGAATATGTTGGAACACATAGTCAATGAAAGAAAAAGGTAAGACTATTACCAGTGAGTGAATATATATAGAATATTACACATTGATAACAGAGAACTCCTTTTCACATTTTCATGTTGTTGCATTCATGAATACATTTTAGGGCATAAAGGAGATATTGATGCATTTCATATAGTAACAATGTTGTAAATAATATCCCCAGATCATAATGTGTTACAACTATGACCTTAATATGATTTAAATCTCAAAAACTTACATGCTGATATTGAAAAACACTTTATGAGGTTAAATCTTGAGTGAAAGGGGAAATGCAAACAGAAGTTATAGAATTTCTGGAAAATAATAATGAATCCTTCATAACCACATCTGGGAGTTATGTTTAAAGCAGTAACCAGATAATAAGTGCAAATAAAAAATAAAATAAAGTAAATCCTAACTAAAGATATCCAGAAGCAGACAACAAACTGAATGAAAAGAAAACACATGGAAGGGTAGAGTAAATTCCAAGCAGAATTTCGTGAGTAAAGATCAAAAAAACTGTGTATAAAATCAATAAATAGTAATTCCATTTCCCTGGAAAATTCATTAAAATGCAGAAACCAATGGCTAGTTAGTAAAGAAAATGTATAGGTCACAAAATGAGAAATTATATGGAGAAAATAATTGATTACAGAGAAACTTTCGTATCATAAAAGACAAATTTGCATATCTCTGAAACTAACCTTGAAAGCAGATTCACTACAATTGATGCCAGTGAAATATCTGGATATTTCAATAGGCCAGTATTCATAGGGAAAAAAGAGTCACCACGGGAGGAGCACACAAGGGAAAGAAAAAAGGCCTAAATTCATTCCCAGGAAAAAGTTAACACCATCTTAAAATTAGGATACAGAATATCAAGAAAATGAGGCCAACTGCCTAAATTGTCCAAATTCCTTCAAAGAAGCAAGTATTGCTAAGTTGACAAATAGTGAGAGCATATCACTTAGGAATAGTGACACAAAATCATCATAAAATATTAATGTTAATATTAACTTTAACTTAGACTTTATCACATTAAAACCCAATAAACTAGGTCAAGTGTGATTTATATCAAAATTCAAGATGACTTTGTATTAGAAAGTTTATTAATCTTAGTATACAAAAGGTTAGTTTTGAAAAATAGCCTTTGGCAGATTTTCATTATAATAAAGACGCTATGAAAAAATAGGAATAAAAGGTTAATGTCATAAATCTTTATTAAAATATCCAAATAATAAAATTTTCATGGGGGCCTAAAACCTCAGTAATTCTACCACCTCCTATATTATTTGGCATTAAAGTGTTAGGAAATGTGATTAGGGAAAAGAAAACAGAAATAACAGAATCAGAAAGAAAAACCAGCTAGCGGTAGAGGATAGTTAGAGTCTCTAGAGCCAGCAGCAAAGCTAACTCATGCACCGAAAGATTCCACAAACCCAATATGAAGACTTTTAAATAAGCTCCTTCATTCAGGAGATAAATGGAAGGGAAAATAATTTGTAATGTCAGAAAATACAGATAATATGCTCAAGATAAAATAGGAAATATACAAACCCCATGAGAATCATATGTACTCCTACATAACACAATGGAAAAAGTTTTTACTAGGCTTCTGTGTATCATCATCTACACATCAATACAGTGTAGGTACCAGTGAGCCCAGCAAACATTCCAACAAGCTTCTATGTACAGGTCAGGTTGACTCTGAGGTTCATACAGAGTAAGACACAAGAGTAGCCAAGAAAACTCTGAAATTGAGCATAATGATGCATAGTGGGATTGGAGAGGACTGAAATGGTTTTGTATGTGGAGGTTTTTATTAATTAATTAACTAATTAATTAACTGTGCATCGTTTCCACAGTTTCCCTTCCTTCCTCTGAAAAGGAGTTTTGATAATTAAGGTTTTTATTAATTAAAATTATGTGGTATTGGGGCATGGATACTCAGGCCAACCGAATAGAATGGAACACTTAAATGAGACTCAACAACATGTAGAAGTTTACTGCTGTGTAAAGCTTGTCTCTGAAATTTCTGGGCAAAGATAGAATAAAGTGATATGAGGATCTGGGTAATTGTTTTGAAAAAAATATTATAACTATTCATCAAACCACCTACAAGCATAAATTTAGAGCTGATCAGAAATAAAAATAAAAACAAATATAAAGTGTGTGTGTGTGTGTGTGTGTGTGTGTGTGTGTGTGTGTGTGTGTGTGTGTACGGGCGTGCACTGGCCATATCTAGGGTGGGTATTCCCATTTCAATTAACCTAATTCAGAAAATTCTCAGGCATGCCTAAAACCTAACCTACTCTAGATAAGTCTTCATAGGTCTGCCCAAGACTTGTTTTTATGAGTGATTGATTTTAGATCTCATCAAGTTGCTGGTTAATATTAATCTCCACAAGAGCAAGAAAGGTAACCAAGGACACAACAAAATCCAATAGTTAGGATCATGCCTTAGAGCTGCATTTTTGAAAAATGGCAACACAAACAAGTTCTGGAAAAAAATCACCTGTGAAAAATAAGGAACAAGTTCAAACAGGAACCTGAAGGGCATTGTCCCCACATTATTAACGCCAAAGGCAAGGAAGGCCTGGGAGTTGTTTCAGAAGGTCATGTTCAGCTTGCTCTCAGTGGAGTCCCTGACTGCTTTGGGACTGGGCACTGCCTTTCAGTTCCTGTGCACTTTTATTTCCCAGTCTAAGGTTGCCAATGCCCCTCATTGCTTGGATGACTTCCTTCTCTCATGAAGAAGTTTTACTCCTCCAACCTCCAGCTTCAAAATTTTTTCCTATTTCCGGGGAGTGGTGGTGCACACCTTTAATCCCAGCACTTGGGAGGCAGAGGCAGGCAGATTTCTGAGTTCGAGGCCAGCCTGGTCTACAGAGTGAGTTCCAGGACAGCCAAGGCTACACAGAGAAACCCTGTTTCGAACTCCTCCCTCCCAATTTTTTTTCCTATTTCATTGGTTCTTCGAAACAAAACCGAGTACATCCTTCTTTCAGAACTCTTCAGCTGTGTCCCACCCCTTCCCTCCACACAGGAAAACATTTGCTTTAGAGTGTGGCCAGAAAGGTAAATCTCAATGAAACGAAATTAGTGATTTGAGACTATTCTGAAACAGATGTTTCCACACAGAGACAATTTAATTGATGACAAAACAATAGCCATTTTAGGGTTTGTATCTCAGTCCCAGTTAGGAGGCAAAGTGTTACTTGTCTTACTTGAAACCCTCTATTTCAGAATATTAATTGTTGTAGTAAACACTTGGGGAGTTAGCTTAATGTAGAATTGTGTATGGTGGAAATTCTGGACCAGATGGTAACTGGAGATGCTCGACTCATTGGCCAAACTCCTCACATATAGGCCTTTACATTTTTTTGAATTAAAAATCCAGTTTGTTTTTCTCTAGCCCATGACTTTCCTTTCAAACACTTGAATTTGGTAAACTCTCAATGTGTCTTGTTAGACACTTTTTGCCTGTAATTCTTTAAAACCATGTGTGACTTAATCCATATGCTTTTCATTCATTTACAATCAAATCATCAAAACACAGTCTTAAAGAGCTATTTGATTTCAAAGAACATTTTTTAATAAGCATTTAAAGCCCTTTGAGAAATAAAAACGGGATGCCACATCTTTCTAAGCGTAAACACAGCACAACCCAAACCACACTCATGGCCAGAGAAATCCAAGCTTCGGAGTTCTCCCTTTTTCCCATTCTTGGCTAAATGAGCCATCTTCTATCTCCCTTTAACCCCCAGTGAAGCGTGAAGTGTTTCGAGAGGAGGAAATAGTACTTTTCGAATTACTTAAAATTCGACTTAGCTACTATAGAGCTCCTGTCAGAACACAAAGTCCCAGTGACTGGGAGAGTTCAAGAAAAGCCTTATTTTCCTGAGTTTAGATGGCACTCATCTTGAAGATGTTGGAAGAGAGGTACCAGAAGTTCCTGATGGCTTGAAGATGCTTGTGTGTCCAAGAGCTGGCCTCTACTCTTACATTTGTTCAGATGAAGATGTGGTTCTTGGCTTATGGAGGCTCTAATGTGCTTCACTTGCTATGAGGCTGTCACTTGTACCCTGCCCTGTAGGCGTGGTGTGCTTTTAAATTAACACAGGGCAAGAGAAGTTATTAAACGTTTTGCTTGGAGATGCAATATCATGTTAGAACTCTTGTGGAGAAATCATTGTGAAGTCAATGAAGGACTATCACATGGCTTTCATGGAGACTGGCTACCTGAAGGACAGATAATATGTGTTCCCTACTCCACAGCTCATAAAGAGATGCTGAGCTCGGGATGCAGGATGGATGGTTTAGGGAGTAGAAATAGGATGTGGCTGCCAGGACTTCAAAGATTCTCTTTAAATCTGTAAGGGAAAAAAAAAGATTACTGAGTCATAGTCTAAGAAGGTAAGTCTTGAATATGAACTTTGCCTCCTCATATTAATTCAACCTCAATCCTCCTTCTAGCATACATATCATGGTTCTGTCCATTTCTTCTCATGTTGACTTACATCAGTTGGGAATCCTGAGAGAAACAGAACCAACAGGCTCATGGGATCATGGAGTCTGACAATTCCAGGAAAGACTATTATGGGATGTCAACAATTTAGAGACCTGGGTGAGCCGCTGGTACAATTTCAGCAGGAACAAGCAAAGACTGGATAAACCGATGCTCAGTCTATGTCCACAGGCAAGAAAAATCAAGTTTCCTCTTTTCCTTCCATTTTCCTCATTTATAAAAGGTATGGTGCTGTGCTTAGTAATAGCAGAGGCATCTAGGAACTGTCTGGAAATTTTAGTTCTCCATCACTTGCCAAAGTATACGGTCAGCAACAGGGTAAGGCAAGCCATGCATCCTTAAGATGCTTTCGCAGACATCTAACAGACCAAAGGTTTAAGAGCGTCTGCTCTATAGTTCCATTTCCTTCTTCCATCCCTATTGCTTCTCCGCAAAGTTATGCTCAACAGAGAAACTTGCTGATACCAACAAGCTTGCGCTAAGTATTTACTATTGTTTTTTATAGCTGCATTGCACTTCATACACAGAGAGTTTCTTTTCTTCCTTGAAAGGAAATAGTTTGCCCACTGCCCTGATGCTGCCTCTGGACTGGACTCTTTTTCTTTAATAATTAGAAACATCCTTGAAGATCATTTGATAGCTGGATCAGGATTTACAGGCACCTGCCAATCAGTCAAGCTAGAACTCATAACTAATGCCTTGTTGAGGCTAATCTGTTTTACTCTGAAGATTTAGAACATTTTCTTTAAAAAAAAAAAGTACTTTCCTGGGTCAGTGGGTGAATGTGCTTTCTGAGAAAACCTGATGACCAGAGTTTGATCCCTGGCACCCACTTAAAAAAGATACTGTGATCCAAGTCCCTAATCCCACAACTGCTTCTGGTGGATGAGAAGCAGTGGCAGGAGAACTGTAGAAACTCACTTGCCAGCTGACTTGGAGCATGTGCATGGCAAGAAAAACATGAGAGAATTGCCTTTAAAATAAAGTGAAAAGAGAACCAACTCCCCACATTTTCCTCAAGTTATGGCATGAGACTGCATACATGCACACACATACACACACACACACACACACACACACACACACACACACTTTAAAAATGCCTTTTCTGATTGACACATCTTTTTTCATGATGGACTACTAAGGTTTTTTAAGTACACATTAAGATGAAGTACAGTGTGTCAAGGTCATGTTAGATTTCCATCCCTTCATGAGTCAAACATAACTGTAATTCGAAGAGGCTTTGGCACCAGAACAACCCAGGTCCAACCTTCAACTTTGCAACCTACCAACCAGGCAAACTTGGCAAATTGCTAACTTCTCCACAGGTTGGTTTCTGTATTCCTCATCTTTTTACTATCTTCTTACTAAGTTTGAACTATCAACTTGATGAAACTTAGAATCTCCTGAAAAAGGGTCATTATTGAGTAGTTGTTTTTATCAGTTTTGTTTGTGGACATGTGTGAGGGATTCTCTTCATTTTATTTTTCAGTTGACACAGGAGGGCCAAGCTCACTGTGGGTGGCAACATCCCTAAGCATGTGGATTGGGCTGTGTAAGAGAGGTAGATAATCATGAGCCTGTGAGTAAGTCAGCAAGCAGTGTTCCTCCATGATTCCTGCTCCGACATCCCTCAAGGATGGATTGCAACTGGGAAGTGTAAGCTAAATAAAACTCTTTACTCCCTAACTAAGTTACTTTGGATGAGAATGTTTTATCACAACATCAGAATGACACTAAGAATACTCATCTATAACAGGAAGTGAAAATAAAATATGAGAAACATTTAGCTTGGTGCTCAATAAATGATAATTATTTGATAGTTATTGGTAGAATGAGGTAGCTGGTTATTTAAGGAAATGTATTTTTATATGAGAGAGAGAGAGCAGGCATTGAGGGTAGCGCTGAATACTGTATTACAAATAAAGGACCTTAGAAAAGACTTCTCTATGGGGCAGGCAAGAGAGCTGGCTCCCAGGTCATGAGAGTTCTAGAGCTGGCTCTCCTCCTCACTTGCTGCAGCACTCTGGGAGGGCAGGGTGTGGACCTGGGTATGCCATGAGAGCAGGAGACCTGGCCTCACCCATTGCCAGATTCAGCATTGGGAGAGCTAGCCCAGGCAGTGCTGGAGAGCTTGCCCTGGTGGTGTTGGTGAGGGAGAGCTGGTGAACTTACTGACTTAGCTACCATCCATGCCCAGGTCCAGGGTTATGAGTTGGCCCACCCCATCTACCCCATATATGAACTGACAGAACTCATGAAGGCATCTAAAGCTGCAGGATCTCCACGACACAGGGCAGCAGCAGGATGCCCAAGAGGAGTCCTGGTGAAGATCCAGTATTGATAGAGTAGCAGAAGCCAGAAGCCTCAAACCAGGCCAATGACTCATTGCAATGAACATTTGCAAGTAAGGAAGTACAGACAAATGGGTATACTGTGTGACATCCTGTGGCACACTACAGCTTCCAAGCTGAGAATTTTATTTATTTTTAGTTTTCTTTTGTGGGGGAGGCTGCAAGGGTAAAGGGTTGATATGAAGGGACAGGGAGATGAGTAGGATTAGGGTTCTGGATGTGAAAATCAGAAAGAACCAATAAAAAGGAGAGGGGATGGAGAGAAAGAGAGACAGTTCTATAAGAAACCCTTTTGCTCAATTCTCAGAATTCTATAGATCAGGGTTCTTTAAGAAAATGTCAGTGAGCCAATGAGACTCTCAAACTAGATGATTAGCTTTATTCTTGGCTTTCAAGGTGAATCATCTGGGAACCTGGTTCCTTACAAGAAGGACAATTTCTTCCTTGAACGTCCTTGCCAATGCCTCTAGTAACCACTGGCCCCATGGGTATACAACCTACGGAGTCCATTTGGTGTTATTCCTAGCGAGAGCAATGTAAACACAGTACTCATATATGAAGTACTTTGATTTATTTAAATTAAAAAGTAGCAGGGAGAATCATGCCACTTTATATTCTCTGTCCCTTTGGCTCATTAGCTATATGTACAGCCAATTCAAATAGTAGTAGTAAGTTACCAATAACAGTTGTGATTGGCTTAATTATCCACCACGTTTTGAGTCAGGAGTTCAATTCAGTCATTGCATACATGAGCAGAAAACTCAGAGTTAAAATCTTTTGAAAATTATTCTTCTTTGAGTGTGCATTGGAAGAAAAAAAAAACAGCCAGAAATTGGGCTAATTTGTCAGTTTCTTCTTGAAGGTCCCTAGGAAACTGCCTACCCTAGTTGTCTTAATTCCCAAGCACTCTGTGGAGTCCCGCATTGGATGGGAGTTAAAGGAAAATTCATCAGACTTGAAAGGCAGGGGGAAGGCAACAGGATTACAGCTCGAGACTGTATCTGCCAGAATCTTTGCCTGAGCATGCTGCTCACAGGGGTCACATGTCGGCTTATTTTGCCTTTTAACTTGTTTCAAGGGGCAGTGCCAACAATATTTTAAAAATAATTTGAAAAACTCCCATTGTTCACAATAACCTTTTCAAAAGTTGGAAATTCTCTTTGAACTTGTTTGTCCCTTTCAATTTGGCAAAGAGAACTTTGAGTTTCCAATGGAACTTTCCATTTAAAAAGAAAGATCATGCTGACCATCTTGATGTGAGTGAAGCCCTGGCCTTTCCTTTGGGGTTCATCTGCTATTTACTGAGGACCCATCCACCCACTTTGCTTGCACTTAATTGATAATGTAAATAACTATTGATCAGAAAACATGGCTTTTAATGCAAAGGAAGACATTGCTTAGAAAATGGGAGTTTCTCAGGATTGTACAGATTTATCACATTTTAATTTTGAGAAACCATTTTTCAGAAAAATGTAGTTATCTTTGATGTATAAAGACGGTAGATCATGAAGGCCTTGTGTGTGTGTGTGTGTGTGTGTGTGTGTGTGTGTGTGTGTGTAAGCCATCTGATACAATTTAGCTTTTTTATTATAGAAATTTTATTATAGAAAAGTTTACTGCTACTAAGACTCCATTACCTCTGGTCTCCTGGATATTATATAGTTTGTACTCAGGATTTTTTTTTTTCAAGTAGTTCTGAGCTCAAGTTTAAATAGAAAGTCCCATATAGTATCAGTGAAAACCAGACATCATTACATTGGAGGAGAGATATGTTTCAAGACTAGTTAGTATTACTGGACTGTGTTAACAGAATAGTACAGAGGTTGGTGAGATGGTGCAGCAGGGAGAGAAGCTTGCTACCAAGCTCATTGACCTGATTTTAGTCTCCTTGGCCTTCATGGAAGAGGAAGAGGAGCCATTCTAGCAAGCTGTCCTCTGGCTTCCAGACATGTGTAAGGCAGGTCCCATCCACACATATACTCTCTTCATAGATAGATAGATAGATAGATAGATAGATAGATAGATAGATAGATAGATAGACAGATAAATAAATATTAAAGAATCCACCTAAAATATAGTATTAGGATTAATGGCTACTATCAATTGCTAATAATAAGTAATAGCTAAAATTAGTAATAGCTATTAACAGTGGATGTGGCAGAAGGCCTTAAGAAAGAAACTGAGAACTGCGCTGTCAAATTTAATTTCATGTTGAATTAGCAATAAAGAATATTGAGCTGGAGATTATTTTATTGGAAGAACCATTAAGATTCAAATAAGTCTGGCCAAAGAAATATGTATGCCCTGTTTCTACTTGCATTCTAAGAAGGGTGTGTGGCCCTCAGCCAAGCTGAGTCTTGAGCGGGTCTACGGTGAGCTTGTTCTTCATTTTACCATAGTGTAGGGGAGATAATCCTTGTGAGAACAAGAGAATATAGGGAGGTGGGCAAAAAATCCCACCAACCTGATAGATTAGTTCTACCTTAAATAAAACTTTGAAAAAAGTGTGATGAAGCTGTGTTATTCATATTTCTGTGATGCTTTTGACATGTATTCATATAGTATAATATTCAGGTCAGAGTCAGTGTACGTATTTATTCAAATATTTATCATGCTTTTGTGGCAGAAACATTAAAAATCTCTTTTAGTCTTTTTACAATGATTTAAAAAATTTTATTATTAACTTTTTTCTGTGTACTGGCATTTTTGCCTGTATCCACGTACATATGGCATGTATGTACATTGCCCACAGAGGCCAGAAAAAGGCATCCGGAGTGCCTGGGCTTGGAGCGAGCTGCAGATGGTTATGAGCCACCATGAATGTGGGAATTAAACCCAGGTCCTCTGGAAAAGTAGCTAGTAATCTTAGCCACTGAGCAACCTCTCCAGCCTTCTTTCAGCCTTCTGAAATATACAGTAAATCAACATTGTCTATTCAGGGATATTGGGGGATACAATACAATGTCCCCAAATGAATTTTCCTATCTAGTTGTAACTTAGTACCTACTGACTAACATTTCTTTATCCCCCCTTTCCCTGCTTTCACTAGCCTATGGTGACCACTATTCTCATCTGAACTTCTATGAGATCATTTTTAAAAATTCTACATGTTGATGAGTTTTATTTATCTTTATGTTTCCATTTATTCATTCACATATTGCCCTCCAGTTCATCCATTTGGTTTGAGTGATAGAAGTTCATCCCTTGTAATAGTTGAATAATATTTCATTGTGTATATTTCATTGTGCATATGCAACCCAGTTCTTCATTCATTCACCAGTCAGTGGACCCTTGAGTTGTTTCGGTATTTTGGATATTGCAAGTAGTGCTACATTGAACATGGAATACAGTCATTTCTTTGACATGCCAATTTAATTTCTTATCATGACATATTGAGGAGTGAGAACACAGGATCAAATGGTAGGCTAGCCTTTAGGAAAATTTAGTAAGGGGAAGGATGAGGGATGGGTTGCTCTCAATACAAGAAATCCAGGGCTGGCAAAGGTGCTACTTCACATGTTTTAGCTCTCTGCATTGTTCCCTGGAATGGTCCCAGAGAGTTCAGATTAGTGCGTGTGTGTAGGATGTGATGTTTAGTGATGATGGTGGGTACCCATAAGCTGGCTCATGATGGGACCCACAATGGAAGTCCCCTGCTGAGAAACTGCTTGTCCCTTCCATCACCCAGGAGTTCAACTAGATGGAGTAAAGGGCAATAGAGGAAGAAAGAAGCCAACGCCTATGAAATGTATATTTGACTGGTAAGTATGAATTATGACTATAGTTCAGACTTTTAGCAACTATTCAACCCTGAACAAGCTAGTTTATTAAACTCAGTTACCTCAGCTATAAAATAAGTTTGTATAATATTTATATTCTCACTGTGTGCCAGGCACTGTGCTGAGAATTTGCCATATATTATTACTATTAATCTTATCACATTTATCTTTACAAAATATTTTTACACACAATATATTTTTATCATGTTTTTCCTACCCCAACTTCTCCCAGATCCTACCTACCACCCAACTTCACATCTTTTCTCTTAACAAACAACAAACAAACATTTAAAAATGAAAGCCAAAATAAACAAAAACCCCAATAAAACAAAAAAAGTAGCAAAACAAAGCAAAATGAAACAATATTCCACAAAACAAAGCACAACATGGAGTTCACTTGGTGTTAACCAGCTTTCCAGGGCCCTTCCCTGGAGTGTGGCTGATACCCACAGTGACACTCCATTGCAGAAAAATGATTTTCCTTTTCCCACCAGGAATCAATTACAAACAGCTTCTTGGCTAGGGGTGGGGCTTGCTGTCCACTTCCTGTTCTCCATGCTGGAATTTTTGTCTGGTTTGAACTTAATGCTGATCTTACCCATGTTTTCCTAATCTCTGTGGATTCATATGTGCATCAGTTTTGTGTCTGGAAGATGCTGCTTCCTGCAATCATCCATCCTCTCAGATTCTGACCATCTTTCTGCCTCTTCTTCTCCGTAGCTTCCTGAGCTGTGCAGGGAGGGGTTTGATGAAGACCCATTCAGGACTGTGCACTCCAAAGCCTCTGACTCTCTGTATATTGCCCAGTTGTGAGTCTCTGTGTTAATCAACAACTATTGCAAGGAGAAGCTTCACTGACGAGGGCTGAACGTGACTCTGCTCTAGGTACAGCACTGTGCCATCAGGAGGCATTTGATTGCTATATTACTTTAGCAAAATAAGAGCAGTAGGTTTTCTGCCTGGGTCATGAATTATTTAGTCTTAGGTTCCTGGCCCCTTTACCAGTACCAGGTTGAGTTCCAGCTCATGGGGCAGACCTTAAATCCAATAAAAAGTGCTCAGTTACTCCCATAACATTTTTTTTGGTGCTATTGCATCAATATATCATGCAAGAACATGGAGAAGTTGAGCTGATGCCTAGCTAGAAGTTTTAACTCTACGTCATAGTATTCACTCGGTATGTTACTGGAGGAGGAAAGCATACAACAGTGACATGTCTTATCTTTCAAAAGAGGAGGAAAGTATTGGAGAAATGAAATAACTTATTATGGGTGTATAGCTAGTAAGTACAAGAGCCCATGATATTTGGATTTACCAGAATCTCTTTACTAGAATATGTTCTCATTACTATTCAATGTACTTTATAGGGTTGTGTTTATACTTTGTAAATGATGGTTTCATTTTCTCAAAAGTATAGATCTGACAAGAGCTGTACCCAAGCTGTGTGAATAGTGGCTTGAGCTGAGCCCATAGCATTTTTTTCTTCACTCTGTCTCTGGACCTATGCTTGGAAGCTTCTAGCCTCCATACAATTTAATCTTCCAAGATGTCTGATTCAATCTGGCTTCTCTTGGCTTCTGACTGAATTACTCTGGTTGACCTCGTACTAACTTTGGTAATATATTCTAATCTTTTGGCTCCTTCCCATCCTTTGGATCTTTGGGTCTTTCTGTCTCCATCTGTGTCTAGCTTTTTTTTCTCAGCAACCTGTCTCTAAAAACTCTCCTGGTAAGATACCCACCACTCATCACATCACTCCACCTCTCCATCTCCCTCTCCCCCCCTCTCTTGCTGCTCTTTTCTGTCTGTTTTTGTATGAGTTTGGTGTATTCCATCTCTGACTCATTCTATCAAACCATTCTCGATTAGATGTTACTTTCAAACATGGCTGCTTCCTTTTACAGACTAACTTTACTTTCATTGGGATTAAAGACATGTACTAAGAGTATGTCTGTATTCCAGTCAGAGTGATTAAAGGTGTGCCACTCCAGTCAGATCACACAGATCTAGAAGGTCTTTGGATGTGATCCCTTGCCAGAACAGCCATGTTGCTGGGTTAAAATTCCTCTACAATAAGTTTATCCTGTAAGTACAGATATACAGGAACAGTGTGTGGCATGTAGCCCAGTGTTTTATACAGCAACCATCTATCATTATTACATTGTATATATGTTACTATCAAAAAAACCTTTATCGTAAAATTAGAATGATTTGCTAGAGATACTAGGAATCACTTAAATTAGTTACATTCATGTAGGTACTAAGAGGCCAACTGTGGTTTCAAGATTTATTTTAGTTTTATTAATGTGTATATGAATGTGTCTGTGTGCAGGTAAGTTTGCATGTGAGGGTACACACCACATGGCATCTAGAAGAGGATGTCAGGTCATGTGGTGCTGGAGTTATAGGTGATTGGGAACCTCTGAATAGGTGCTAGGAACTGAACTCAGTCCCCTCTTAGTCTGAGTGGTCTCTCCAGGCCCCTGACTTGCAGTTTAACTTATTTTTCTCATTCTGGAGACCATGCACTTTGTTGTTGTTCTATTATGGGTTGCCACATTTAAGGTTTCCTGGAGAGACCATAGTTAGTGTAGAGATTCCACAAGTTCATGGTGTCCTAAGCCTTTGCCTTGGTATGTTTCCCACCAAATATGCAACATTTTTAGATGTTTTGTGATTGACATAGAGAAAGCTATTCTTGTAGTTCAGAACCTGTAAGTTGGTTAATAGAATATGTAAGCAATTGTGTACAATTATGCACATTTCTCAATGCTTGGATTTCAAACGTACCATTACTACAAAGTAAATATGCATGATGAATTTTGACACGATATGAAAAGATTTAGGCATAAGTGGGTCATATGGGTTCATAATCCTCCAGTTATCAGAACCATGTTAGTCCAAATAAACTGACTGGTACATGGTACACACTTTATTTGCCAAATGTGTGTTATCAGAATGTTGAAAGTATGTGCTCTGTGCACACTCTAAAGGAGAAGGAGTCTTGCTTGTTGACACACACCATAAATACGCTACAAGATTTTAATGGTGGACACAAACTCCTGAAGGAAATTGAAAGCAACAGTTTTGGCTGTGGAAACACGACTACCTAAATTGCTGAAGCTTTATTCAGGGTTCCAGAAGTGTGATTTTTATTAAAGATGATGAGAATCACATGGCCCTCACCCTGACAGAGTGTGTGAGAATTTTCCCTCTAGGGTCAGATGAGTTACGAATGTTTGAAAAGAGGAAATCTAGAGTAAGTCGTCCAGCTAGCCACTACACTGGGTACATCTGAATAGGGCAGAAGCCCATTAACATATAGGGCAGTGTGCAATGTAGGGAGCCAGGCAGGTTTTCATGGTGTCCTCATGTTCTGTGAGTAAAGAACGTGAAGTAACTATCAACCCTCTCTCTTTGATGCCACCAAATTTGAGCCGCACTTCCAACTTGGACTCTGTTTTGCGCTTGTAATTTAATTTTCAATCTGATTTTGATGAACATTTGAATCAAACTTGTTGACTTGTAGAGTTATAATGAAAAGGACATGAGTGGCAGTAGACTCACAGGACTGCTAGCTCTTATTTAGTGTAATAATTCTATATAAGCATTTAGCTTGGGAGCCCTGTCTTCAAGTGTTATTTCATGTACCTTCCATTATAAGGATGACAGCCTTGAAGGAAGAAGTGAGCCTCCATACACTGACAAGACCATCTCTCCAGCCTTGACTACAGCATGGCCTTTAAACAACGTTGGGACAGTTTATTTTACTGACTTTTGAAAATTTTATTTATTTATACTTATTTATTTATTTCAGATCCATTTAGGTCTTTTAAAAAAGACAAATTCCATTTCCAGGAAGTTTACCGTATACCTCCTTTCCTCCCTCCTTTCTGTCCATCTGTCTATTGGTTGGTTTTAGAAGCCATGCTTCACATATTACAGGCTGGACTTGATCTCATTGTCGCTGAGGATACCCTTGAACTCTCACAATCCTGCCTCCACCCTCCAGGTGATGATATTACAGGAATAACCAGTTTATGTGGTGCTGGGGAGTTGAGCCAAGGGCTTCCTGAATGCTGGACCAACGCTGTACCAGCTGAGCTCCAAGCTTGGTTCTGCCTTCTTTTGGAAGAGATTTGCCATCCTCTGAGAGACAACAGTTTTTCTCAAGGGTTATCAGTTCCAGCGAATGGAGGTAAACTGTTTCCAGGGACTGTCTGTGCAAAGAAAGAATACTGAGGAAGGTGAAACACTATAGTGGTGAAACCCAAAGTAAAGACTCTTGGGAGCTAATCTGTCCCACTGACTGAACTCAGGGGCAGATCCAGTGGTTAATTCTCAGTTCCCAGTCTACTATGTTTCTAAGCCTTGTTTGACTGGGTGCATCCCTTCTTCCCCCTGGTAACCTCCTTCTCTGGACTTCCACGCCATTCTTCTGCCTAGCTGGCCTTTTCCTCCTTGGTTGTTCCCTCCTCCCTGTCTTGAGAGATCAGCATCCATTTTCCCCTCCCTAATCTACCTATGCTGTTTTAATTAACCTTTCCTTTCTCCTCATCGCCCATATCATACCTCCCTTGTTGATTATCATACATGCCTGTCCCACATCAAACCTTTGCATTTTCTTTCCTCGTCACCTAACACCTTTCTCATACATGTGCAGGTCTAACTTCTTTACTACGTTTCAGTCTGTTTAAATTGCTTCACTCTATTCCAATGGTTCTCCACCCATGGGTCATGACCCTCACCAGGGTTTCACATCAGATATCCTGCATATCGGATATTTACATTATGGTTCATGACAGTAGCAAATTTAAAGTTATGAAATAGCAATGAAATAACTTTATGGTCAGGAGTCACCACAATATGCATTAAAGAGTCACAGCATTAGGAAGGCTGAGAATATTGCTCTATTCCTACCCAGTGGCATCCTGAATTTCCTTACTCTAGTATTTTCTTCAAAACGGTAATGATCTAAAATTATGCAACTGTTTGTTTACCTACTTCGTCTATGCTTGCCAAACCATAAGCTTCTCGAAGCTGTGGACTAGGCCGTCTTGTACACAGTTATATCCTTAATTATTGAAAGAGTGTCTGGGATTTGGTAAGGACTCAAAAATATTTACCTAAGTAGTAAATATTTATGATCTGGACAGATCCATGTAATGTGACAATGCTTTGCATTACTTTAACCCAGAGTAGCCATACCTTTCATTTCTATAGCTCAATAGTCAGAATTTGTAAGCAAAATTCTAATTTTACAACACTGTACATGTTTCAATTTCATCCTATGCATGTCCTTTAATGTAAGAGTTTACCTTTAAAATAATAAGCTCACACACATACACACATTTGTATGTGCATGCACACATATGCTGTGTTTGGGGTGGTTATACATTTTATGAAAACACAAGCACATTTGCATACATTCACTGGGGTCCATAGCTCATGAAAAAATTAAATCCACACAGCCTACCATCATCCACACAGCATCTGTCATTTAGAATAAGCATCTTCCACACAGAGCAATGGACACATATGTTGACTTCCACAGTAGCTCAAAGATATATTTTGTTGTTATGAGAATTAGGCATCCCTGACTCACACCAGTGTTTTTGCTAGGTAATTAACCAAATCAAGTGCATACATTTAAATTAGTACTAATGTCAATTACCAGAGTGTTCTGTAGAAGGCCATAATTTTATTGATTCCCCTCCTGGTAGACATCAACAAAGCAATTGCATACAATATGGAAAAGGGACTGGATTGTAAGAAAGAAAGCCATGTCTTCTCTTTGCTGAAGGGACTCTCAGGGATGAGCTGCAAGTCCCTCCCTCCACCAGACGATGAACTCCTATAGCTTTTCTAAAGTAGAATGCTGTAATGGTCCCTTGTACTCACTGCATCCCTTGTAGCAATATAGTGGCCACCACAGATGTCCCCAAATGCTGCTTCTTCATTTTTTTATTTGACCAAATCCTGGAAATTCTCTAAGCATGAATTACTGTTGTAAATGAAGGGAAAAAATGCTGAGATTTGAGAAAACAGCTAGAAAATAGAACTAATATTTCCATGTGCAAATCATACCATTCAATTACCCTCCTCCATTCTGGTATAACACAGACATCCAGCTAAATCAAGTTTTCATAATTGGGTAAACCTCCAAGCTCAGAGGCATCCACCAGCTAGCTCTCTAGAGATCCAAATGTAAAACAGAAGAAGTGCCCTCTTTTCTCAGTCCTGCTTACTCATGAATGCATAAGTGTGTGTGTCCACCATCTACTGCACAGACTGCTTAGGATGTGATGGAGTTCCCCCAGGATGAGCAGGCACTTTGTGAAGGGTGATGAGCACGTGTGGTAAATATATAACTTCATGGTCATGTATAGTTTGTCTGCCAGATGATGCCCCTCCCCCTTGCTCCATCCCTCATCCTCAACTCATCCCCGACACAGTCTCATTTGGGACCCCTACTTAATCCCAGCTTCACTCTCCCAGGAGGGGAGGAGCTACACGTGGTGAGGTTCAAGGCTGCGCAGAGGCTGGAGAAGGGGAAAATGATGTCTGCTTCGCACATTACTTGTTAACAGAAACAGCTGCAACTCTGACAGTTTGTTTTGGGGACTCTGCTTAAAGCCCCCTGTATGACACAGCTGTTTCCTTTGCACAGCTGTGTCAAAACAGCTTTGTCAAAAGTGTCATAGATGCACATATTTTTTCCAAAACTATCTCGTGTGATGTACACTTGCTCATGCATTTCTTGTGTGGATTTGGGGTTGCCAACTCAGGGTCTCATGCTTCTTCAGTGGTTTTTCATTTCCCCCACTGAGCTGTCTCCCAGTCTTGTTATGGATAATGTTAAATCTTATACTGAATAATGAATTATTTCTCTGAATGACTTGGTAAATATCGACTGGTTCATTTTTCCAGAGTAAAAGTGACTTGTGATTCTTCTTGGCTTTAAAAAATATTATTGAGTCCCTGGATTATCACAAATATGCAATAGATAACATTTTAAAACAATCCTTTAGATAGTTGGTCTTAACCCAGACATTTGTAAATTAGATGGATGCAAATGCAGTTCATTATGTAATAGTGTAAACAATTAACCAATTTGTTTTTTTTTATAAAACTTACAGCAATCTAGTCATAAATTTGAAATTGCGCCTATACCATAAAGTAGACCTTCCTCACACGATATCCAAAGTTTTATAGATGGTCGTTCTTCGCAAAAATGGACATCAGTAAGTACCCAAGGAGTGTATATAGCACTAAACCAGCATTCTAACTCTCCACAGGTCACTTATAAGCTAGAGAGTGACATTAAAGGAAGGTGTCTTACATAGGGTTCTACTCTGTCACCGCACAGCAGTCCTTCTAAAGGAAGAACTCTTCTATAGCATTTACCTAGGGCTGGCTTACAGTTCAGAGCTTTAGCTCATTATCATCATGGCAGGGAGCACGGGTGGCTTACAGGCAGAAATGGTGTTGGAAAAGGAGCTGATAGTTCTACATTTGGGTCTGCTGGCAGTGGGGCAGTGGGAAGAGAAAAGAAAGATTAGGCTTGGCTTGAGCATCTGAAACCTCAATTCCAACCCCCCCAGTGACACATTTCCTCCAAAAAGGCCACACCTACTCCGAGAAAGCCACACCCCCTAATTGTACCATGTCCTGCGGACCAAGCAATCAAATCTATGAGTCTATAGGGGTCATTCTTATCCATTATAGAAGGATAATACACAAGTTAGTCATTTCTGCATTTTCCAATAATAACAAGTTCTTCCATGTAGAAAATTACCTGTCTAGCTTCTAATGACAGAACAGGTTGAGTAATTTGAAATTCTGCTTGACTTGATGCATGTCTGGCACATTATGTTCCCTACTTCTCTTATCCTTTGTGTCTGTAATTACTATATTCTTGAGTCTAGAATAAAATTTCCTGTGTATTTGATTTGTAGCTGGGTATGTATGGAAGTGCATATGTGCACGTGTCTGGGGTAATGAGGATAATATGGTAATATATATACATGTACCAACTAGGAATAAAATTAATGTTTCTTTTCTCTGAGAAGAACATTTCTTTGAAATATATATATATATATATATACATATATGTATATATATATATATTTTTTTTTTCCTTGAGGAAAGAAATCGTTATAGTTCATGTTGGATATGGTCTTGTGTCTCTGCAAATTGGTCTGTTGGGAGGTATTAGGATCAAAAAAACATGGGCTGGTTTTACCTTGTATGTACTTAACAACTTTCACATGAGGAGAGAACCTCCTATTAGACTAAGTATGATTAAAGGCATGAGCTGAGCAGAGGGGATTTAAGCTAATGCCCTCCAGAATGTGGCATGGGGAGTCTTATTTGTTGTTTGAGACTTGCCTTTTTTGTTAAATTCTTTTTGGTTTAACATGTATTTTCCTTTCTTTTTGAGTTCTGCAAACTGAGACATACCCAGTAAATTCTGTTCAGTGGAAAAGAGATTCATGTGTACAGTGCCGTAATGGAAAGAAGCCGGGGCTTGAAGCTTGTTTTCAGATTAACCTACAAGATTTTCCCATTATTTAGAATGAGTAAAGTTAATGCTCAGAAATTGTGCACATCCAGAGTAAAAAAGGGAAAGCTTACTTAATAGTCAGCTAAGAAATACCCAAAATGACTTGTGAACATGTGCCTGCTCTGGCCGAAGTGTGGAGTGTAGGGCTTGCAATGGCTTCACATCTGAAAATATCTCAGGGCACTCTGTGCATAAAGGAAGAAGAAAATGACAGCACATCCATTAGCTCCCATCGAGCATCACAGCAGCAGGACCTCAACATTTGCCTTGTCGCCATCTTCCCTGGTTCAGGCTACAGCACATTCCTGGACTGCCCTATTAAATTTCACCTTTCATCTTCTGGAGAATGTAAGCAGTTTTGGTGGTTTCTCTGGAAAAAAGAAAGAAATGAAGAAGACCAAAGGAGCCCAAGCCTTTGTACAGAATGTCTGCAGCAGGATGCCGTATGCTAAGGAAGGTTTCTGTCATAATAGAAAACTCAACTTTGACAGGATTAGTAAACAAAAGAGCTTTGTGGGTTTGCGTGACTGAAGAAGCGCAGGGGTGGAAGAGGCTGAAGTTTGGTTTGGGTTTTGCCCGGGACGAGTTCGGCCCCAGGTTACATAGAGTTTGCTAACATTGCTTTGCTCTTGCCACCCTCTGTCTTTGTAACTGCATCACGGCCTCAGTTTCTAGATGTCGCATCTCCCTTGGTTTGGCTTTCCACTCTAGCGGAGAACACTGGCCACTGTGTGTTATGGCACTGCCAGGACAATTCACATGGGATGTGACATGAATCGTGACCCCCCAGAGGATGATAACCACTGATGTCTGTAACTCAGCATTCCTAGAAAAATTTATCTGGATCCCTCCCATGTTTCATTCAACATAGGACCTACATCCACCTACAAAGCATTCGCTGTGTCGTGGCGATAGGATGATTTGATTGGGTTAGCATAAGAAACTTGGAGTCAAGCCTGTAGAAAAATGAATTATATCTGAGGGAACAATTAGTGGTACCTATAATTTTAAAAATTCTCACAAGTTTTATTTTCTCGTTGGCATGTGATTTTTACATGCTTTTAGGATACCTGTTTTCATACATCCATATCTTATGTAATGGTTAAATAGGAATAATTGAAATATGCATCATTTCCAGTATACATTTGTGGCATGAACATTTAAAATCCTTTTAGCTTTTGGAGATACCTGGTGCATTCTTATCTCGAGCCGCTCTGTTGTGTCTGTACACCACGACATATCTTATCTCTCCTAACTGTTATTTAGGTTGGGTAGTCCTACCCGCTCCAGCCTTCAGTAAGCTCTGTTCAACTTCCTCTGTGAGGTCAACATTTCCAGATTCCAGATACGAGTGAGGTTACATGGCATCTGCCCTCGGTGCCTGGCTTGGTTAGGCTTGGGAAGTTCTTGCACAGGAATTGATGTTGTTTTAAAGAAGCAGGTAAGCAAGGACAATGATAGCTGCAGAAGGAACCCAGAAGCAATGAAATGTTTGGGACAGGACCTCCTGAGTTTTTGTTTTGTTTTATGTTTATTGAGACAGGGCCTCTGTTTAAACCCAGGGTGGACTTGAATCCTCCACCCTCCTGCCAATTCACACTACCACATCCAGTGAGAACTTTTCCTGTTGCCGCCTAACAGATGCATGGAGCACTCAGCGCCTTCATATTGTCTGAGGTCTGTTCCTCCTCTTTCTTACACTCTCCTACTACGCGTGGCCATACCTCGCTCCACTGAAACAGCTCTCATCTGCCTGGATCCGTGGGAAGCCTCCGACTCTAGAATTTTGGCCTCTGTAGTGTCTGGTAATTTGAATACTACTTCTCTGTTGACAATGCTGATTGTCACACTGATCCACACGGATGACTTCTGATCAAGTCACTCATAACTACTTAAGCTCTTAAAACAGTTTCTAATGAGTGCACATTTTAAAAGCTCCATTCTTTCTACTCAGGTGAATGTTTTTATCTGAAATTTATAATTCTATGTCATACAATAATTTATATTGCTTTATAATATTTAAGTCATCTTTTCATCACTATAGTGAAATAATCAAGGCAAGATACTTATGAATAAAAGTGCTTTATTAGTTCAATGTTTCAGAGGTTCAAGGGGATGGTTTTGACTGGTCACAAATTACTTTTTTATCACCCCCTTTAGATGTATTTTTTTTTTAATTTTTATTTTCCAAAAAAGTTTTTACATTTTTAAAATTATTTTATGTCTATGGATGTTTTCCCTATATGTATGTTTGTGCACTGTGTACATGCAGTTCCTAGAGGCCAGAAGAGGGTGCTGGATCCCCTGAGACTGGAGTTACAGAAGGTGTGAGTGGCAGATGGGTGCTGGGAACTGAACCGGATCCCCGTAGGAAAGCCACCAGTGCGCTTAAACAGTTGTGCCACTCTCTAGTCCTTACTTTTTGAAATTAAAATATAATTTCCCCCATTTTTTCTCTTCTCTTTCTTGCTTCCCGTCTGTCCCATATTTTCTCCTTAATCTTTCTGAGAGTCATGACCTCTTTTTCCTTAATCATGAGGGCACACTTTCTACTGAGCTAAGACTTTAAGACCCCATCTCTTTAAAAGTTTCAAATACCACACAGGGGCCCAGGCCTCCAACTCCTCATCTTTGGGGAAAACCTACCGTTAAGCCATAACGAATATTATTAAGGTCGATATTGAAATCTCTAAACTGTATCTACAATGGTTGTATTCATTTCCACTCCTATACAAAATGAGTAAGTGCTCCTTTCTCTCCACACCTTTATCTCCACCGTTGACGGCTGATTTGTTGATGACTGAGGTAGGTAGTATCTTAAAGAAGTTTTAATGTACATTTCTCTGATGGCTAGGGATATCAAAAACACTTTAAAATGACAGTTATAAGTATTACTGTTACTTACTTACTTTAATTGTCTTTTCAGTTTATTTGTTGGTAGCTTGATCCCGATAGTATTTAATTTCTGGAATTCATTGTAAATTCTGTATATTCACCCTTTGTTTGAAGTGTAAGTGGTAAACTTTTGCCTCCCACTCTGTGGGTTGTCTGTTAACTGTGTTGGTTGTTTCCTTGGCTGTACATAGACCCTTTGATTTTCATGTAGTCTCATCTGTTTATATTTGGGGTTAGTTCCTATGCTGTTGGTGGTCTATTTAAAAAGTTCTTGCCTACCCTGGTTTCTTCACAGGTTTTCCTTATATTTTTTTCTAAAGTTTTCAGTGTTTTGGTTTTAAATTATGGTCTTCCATGTACTTTGGCATGAGTTTAGTAAAGGTGAAATATAAGAATCTAACTTCATTCTCCTGCTGGTCAAATCCAGTTTTGCCAGTATTGTTTGTCCAATAGGCTTTTTTCCAAAATATATTTTTGCTTCCTTTTTTTTTATTAGATATTTTCTTTATAGTGAGCATTTGTCATTTTATTTTCAGGTCCTCTGTTTTATTCAGTTGGTCTGCCTGCACATTTTTATTGAAGTAAGGGCTATCTTCATGCCTATAGCTCTATGATTGTTCTTACTCCTCAGAATTACTTTAGTTATTCACAGTATCTTGTCTTCTGTATGAATTTTTGTGCTGTTTTTCTAAACCTGTAAAATATGACATGGGAATTTTGATTGGTATTGAATTAATTCTGTGTTTTGGTAGTATAGACATTTTCACAGTACAAAGTCTGCCTATCCAGAATCGTGGATCTTTTGTGATTTCCTTTTTCAATAGCTTAAATATTTCACCTTAGAAGTCTTTCAATGTTTTAGTTAGGTTTACCTCTAAATAATGGGAATAGGATTATTTTGATAGGAATAGTTTTCCTAATGTTTTTCAGGGAATAGACTGGTACTGCAGCTGGAGCCAGGGGTCCCTCCATGTGTACTCTTTGGTTGATAGTTTAGTCCCTGGGAACTCTGGGGGTACTGGTTGGTTCATATTGTTGTTCCTCCTAAGGAGCTGCAAGCTCCGTCCTTCAGCTCCTTGGGTCCTTTCTCTAGCTCCTCCATTAGGGACCTCATGCTCGACCCAATGGTTGGCCGAGAGCATCTACCTCTATATTTGTCAGGCAATGGCTGAGACTCTTAGGAGACAGCTATATCAGGCTCCTGTCTGCAAGCACATGTTGGTATCCACAATAGTGTCTTGGTTTGGTGACTGTATGAGATGGATCCTCAGATAGGGCAGTCTCTGGATGGTTTTTCCTTCAGTCTCTGCTCCACCCTTTGTCTCTGTATCTCCTCCTATGGGGTTCCCTCTTCCAGGAAGGACCAAAGTATCCATACTTTGTATCTTGGGCATTTTAAACTTCTGGGCTAGTATCCACTTATCAGTGAGTGTATAACTTGTATGTTCTTTTATGATTGGGTTACTTTACTCAGGATGATATTTTCTAGTTCCATCCATTTTCCTAAGAATTTCATGAATTCATTGTTTTTAATAGCTGAGTAGTATTCCATTGTGTAAATGTACCACATTTTCTGTATCCATTCCTCTGTTGAGGGAAATCTGGGTTCTTTTTTTTTGTTTTTTTCGAGACAGGGTTTCTCTCTGTAGCCCCGGCTGTCCTGGAACTCACTCTGTAGACCAGGCTGGCCTCGAACTCGGAAATCCGCCTGCCTCTGCCTCCCAAGTGCTAGGATTAAAGGTGTGTGCCACCACTGCCCGGCTTTGGAAATCTGGGTTCTTTCCAGTTTCTGGCTGTTATAAATAAGGTTGCTATGAACATAGTGGAACATGTGTCCTTGTTATATGTTGGAGAATCTTTGGGTATGTGCCCAGGAGTGGTATAGCTGGGTCCTCAGGTAATACTATGTCAAATTTTCTGAGGATCCACCAGACTGATTTCCAGAGTGGTTGTACCAGCTTACAATCCCACCAGCAATGGAGGAGTGTTCCTCTTTCTCCACATCCTTGACAGCATCTGCTGTCACCTGAGTTTTTCATCTTAGCTATTCTGATGGGTCAATGCAATCCCCATCAAAATTGCAACTCAATTCTTCATAGAGTTAGAAAGAGCAATTCTTAAATTCATTTGGAATAACAGAAAACCCAGATAGTGAAAACTATTCTCAACAATAAAAGAACAGCTGGGGGAATCACCTTCCCTGACCTCAAGCTGTACTGCAGAACAATTGTGTTAAAAACTACATGGTATTGGTACAGTGACAGGCAGGTAGATCAATGGAATAGAATTGAAGACCCAGAAATAAACCCACACACCTACAGTCACTTGATCTTTGACAAAGGAGCTAAAACCATCCAGTGGAACAAATGGTACTGGTTCAACTGGAGATTAGCATGCAGAAGATTGCAAATTGATCCATTTTTTATCTCCTTGTACAAGGCTGAAGTCCAAGTAGATCATGGACCTCCACATAAAACCAGACACTAATAGAATCTAATAGAAGAGAAAGTGGGAAAAAGTCTCAAACACAAGGACACAGCAGAAAAGTTCCTGAACAGAACACCAATGCCTTATGCTCTGAGATCAAGAATCGACAAATGAGACCTCATAAAACTGCAAAGCTTCTGTAAGGCAAAGGGCACTGTCAATAGGACAAAAAGGCAACCAACAGAGTGGGGAAAGATCTTTACCAATCCTACATCTGATAGAGGGCTAATGTACAACATACACAAAGAACTCAGGAAGTTAGACTCCAGAGAACAAAATAGCCTTATTAAAAAAATGGGGAATAGAACTAAACAGGGAATTCTCAACTGATGAATACCGAATGGCTGAGAAGCACCTAAAGAAATGTTCAACATCCTTAGTCATCAGGGAAATGCAATTCAAAACAACCCTGAGATTCCACCTCTCTAATGTCTCTTAGCATGGCCTCCTCTGTCTGTATTTCTATTAGAGTTCTGGTTTTCTGAGTTCCCATCAGAATGAAGCCCTTGTCACCCCTTCCGCCCCTTCAGCCTTACATTCAGAATAGTACTTACACAGGCTATGTTTACAGTAATCCAGAACTTTTCTAGCCCACAGCTCCAAACCTCTTTACACTCTTCACATTAACCACCTCTTCTAAATGTATATAACCCCTGGTTGAATTATTGTTGGGACCCCAGAGTCACCCACAAACCATACAAATACTGACCTCAGACAGGGATGGTTTATCGACTGCATCCCCTAATACTGATCCAACAGAGCTGTAGCTCAGAGTTCTGGTACCGGAGGCATGACAGTGAACATTTCTCAGGAAGGCAAAAACAAAAAAGCACAAAAACAAATGAGCTCATGTGCAGGAAGTGCTGCCTTACCAGGTCAGGTCTTCACTTTAGACATAACAGTTCCTATTGACCTTTAATTTGATGGCTTCTATGTAAAGCTTTGTGGAATTTCTTAAGATTAACAAACCTCAGAACATGCAGAACATAACAGAATACATGATCAACATGACCTTGCTCTGAGCCAATTTGTGTGTGTGTGTGTGTGTGTGTGTATGTGTGTGTGTGTGAATGATTGGCAGATATATTACAGCAATAATATGAAATAGCTAACAAGCATGAAGCAAAATGACTACAGTTATGCTAGGGCAGATAGACCTCAACAGTTACACAACAAACTCATTCCTGGTACTAGTTTTCTTTATGTTGGTCGCTTTTGTCCTCACTGTGACAAAATACCTTACTAAGAGTAATTTAAGTGAAAAAGGAGTTCATTTTAGTACATGGTTTGGAACTATCATCTGCTATAACTACCATGGTGGTGTTGGGATTGTGAGAAAACTTGTCAACATCAAGAGAGATCAAAGTGTAGATAGAGAAAGGGGATGCCAGTACTCACCTTGCTTCCTCGTCTCCTCCATTTATTCAGTCCAGCCTCACATTCAAAATAGGACTTACTCTTTTTACTTAATCTTCTTTGGAAACACTTTCACAGAGAGAGCCAAAGGTATACTTCACTAAGCTTCTAGGTGTTTTGTTATCCGATTAACTTGATAGTAACAATTAACCGTGACATTGGGCCTGCAGCCCTTCTGTTAAGCAATAACACAGTCATGAGCTTTTTGTTTGGTCAAATTATGATTTTTTGGAAAAATTATCTGAGTAAGATTTTTCAGGAAATAATTTTCAGAAATTATTTTTCTAAGCTCTGTGTCCTTGAGCTATTTTATTGGCTTATACTGGCTGAGTATTAAAGAGTTCTCAGCAGTGTGTGTCTAAGCTCCTGTAGACTAGAGTATATTTTGTTGGCTTTACAAATTGGCTGAGTTTTGTTTTTTCACATTTTTCTCCCTCCTTTTTGGCATGTAATGTTTATTTGAAAAGCCTAATGACAAGGTGATGACTTTTAATCTAAGTCCTCAGTGTTTTCCCTGGGTATACCTTTCTCTAATCTTTTTTGCTTTTTAGAAACTCAAACTCCGACAGAGCAGTCCAAAATTTGTCTCTTGTAATAGCGATTTGAATTTTTTATATTAAAATATAAAACATATTGCTGCCTTTTAGAAAGTTATAATTATATTATCACATTTAAATGTTTTAGTTTTTATTTTATACAGACTTCCTTATTTTGTTGTCTTTTAGTCCGAACTCCTTTCTTTTTCATGTTGTTTGGTAGAAACAAGATTGTGCTGGGTAGTTTTATGTCAGCCTGAAACAAGCTAAAGTCATCTTAAGAGCTGAGAGGTTTGCAGCCCAAATAGGAGGGACAACACTATGAACCAACCAATACCCCCAGAGCTCCCAGGGACTCAACCACCAACCAAAGAGTACACATGGTGGGACTCATGGCTCCAGCAGCATAGGTAGCAGAGGATAACCAAGTCGGTCATCAATGGGAGGGGAGGCCCTTGGTCTTGTGAGGCTCTATGTCCCAGTGTAGGGGAAATGCCAGGGCCAAGAATTGGGAGAGGGTGGGTTGGTGAGTAGTGGAAGTGGGGAGGGAATAGGGTTTTTTTCAGAGGGGAAACCAGGAAAGGGGATAACATTTGAAATGTAAATAACGAAAATATCTAATAAAAAATAGATAGCAATTGTTGGACTAGTTGGACCACAGTTTGTGAAATATTCCAATAAATCTACTTTCTACATGCATAAAAAAAAGAAAAGAAAATGCTTCCATAAAATCATGCTGTAGGCAATCCTGTAGGGCATTTTAAAAAATTGTGAATGCGTGGGAGGGTCCAGCTCACTATGGATGATGGCATCTCTGGGTTTGGTGGTCCTAGATGCTATGAGAAAGGCAAGTCTACAAGCAGCATTCCTCCTTTGTTTATGCATCAACTCCTGTCTTCAGATTCCTGCCCTGTTGGAGTTCCTGTCCTGACTTCCTACAATGATGAACAGTGCTGTGAAAGTGTAAGTCAAATAACGGCTTTCATGTTCAAGTTGCTTTGGTCATGGTGTTTCATTGCAATAGGAAGCCTAGTTAAGGATAGATATCTACTTATATTCTATGAAGTATATAAAACTATTTAAAATATCTGCTGTACAGTTTTTCTGAATCATTGTTGAAAAACCCATTTTCCACAAATTACAGGGTCTTCTTTATAGGTCTTTCTGCCTTATGAAAAGGCAAACATTCATAAAGCAAGTTGTGTGGTTTGCTTTTGGTCCTATTCTCTGGACAGTGGTTCTAGAAGCATCCCCTCTTATGTGCAGTGGCAAATTAATGAGCGTGGCTAATTCCACTTAGTAAGACTTTTTAGGTTTGATCTATTGACCTTAATTGGTTTTGCTGAGAAGAGATTATTATCTGCTAAGCTTAAGTATTCTGAAGGCAAATAAGACATGGTGGCATGGGTGGAGTGATACATTTCCCAATATGCACCACAATTAAGACTTTTCTCTAGTTCTTTGATTTCTCTAAGTTGCTTTCTTCGTTCAGTTATGGGGAAATGATGTGTTGGTAGAGGTGGTAAGAACCCATGGTACGGTGCTCTTTACAAAGCAGTGTTCAGTGGCTGACTTTCTAGTTTTCTGGCTAGTACATGAGGTGAGAGAATGGTGTTGATCTTTCTGCAAGCAGGTAGAGGGAGGTCAGATTCAGGTGGTATGTTCTGAGTGTTCAATATGATTTTAAGTAGACATTCTCTTGTGATTTGAATGATTTTTTGCTTCCATAGGTTCATAGTTTGGAATAAGTTGGTGGAACTATTTGGGAAGGATTAGGAGGCATGGTCTTGTTGGAGGAAATATATTACTTGGAGCCAACTTGAAGGTTTCAAAAGTCTGTCATGCCCAATCTCTTTCCCTTCTTCCCTCCCTCCCTCCCTCTCTCCCTCCCTCCCTCTCTCCCTCCCTCCCTCCCTCCCTCCTTTATTCCCCATCTCCTTCATTTCCTCTAGACTTTAGTCTTGTAGATCAAGATATAAACTCTCAGCTACTGCCCCAGAACTATGTGTTTCTGCTATGCTCCCCTCTGTGGTGCTCATAGACTCACCTTCCAAAACTCTAAGTACCAAATAAATTCTTTCTTCTATAAATGACCTTGGACATTATGTCTTTTCACAGTGATAAAAAAGTGATTAAGACACATACTTTTCAGATGTTGGAATTAGGTTGGTTATTGGGCCCAAGAGATATTGTATTTATGAATTTCTGAAGATTTTGGCAGGAAGCTATGAAGGATCTCTTCCCCAGTAAGAATAGCTAGCCATTTTGGTTTCTTGGTTGATAAAACATGTCCTTGCTGCTGTCAGGAATACATCTTTTGTTCTCTTGGACAGTATATCTCTTATCCTGACTTCTAGACATCCCCAGGATACGTGCATCACAATGGATGTCTGCATCCAAATGTCCCCTAGGTACCTCAAATCTGTCTTTCAATTTCATATCCTTATTCTACCTTGTTCTTTTTTTTTTTTAACCTTCTATCTTTGGTGGAGCAACATTTAATCCTTCACCCTGGCCAGAAACAAGGACGAAGTTGCTTAACTATTCAAATCTCTTTAATAATGTCAGCCATTTATTTAGCACTTTTTATATACCTTTATGCATTGTATTCAAAAGATCTTTACATAGATTTATTATTTTACTGAAATGAAGATCCCCTTTCTTAGCACTTGGACTTGAGGGGGTGCGTAATCTAGAGAATCAAGCTGTGGGCAGAATTGAAGGAAGCATTCACTCTGAGAATTATCAAAGGTCATGCTCTTCTTGCCTTATTTAGTTCAACTTCACTTCTATTTTTTTATTACACCCATTTTATAGATAAGGAAATTGAGGAATTTCCAAGCTTATAAAATGTTGTATGGCAGAGTTGAGATCAGAAATTTCTTCATCTGACCCCAAGGTTTAGTACTCTTTGCAAATCTCCTGTTCCTTTTCTCTTCTCACTCTTAAGCCCTTGTTTCCACTTCTACCACCTAAGACTTCACTCTTTCTTTGACTACTGTGATTTAAAAGAACCCAATTTTGCAATAATGTAACTTCTATCAGAACTGTGACCCCCAGTCTGCTGGAGTGGTTCCTGAGGAACTTGAACACTGGAGACCAGGCTGACTTTCATTCTCTTCAGCTTTTCTTCGTGATTTGACTGAGTCTGGTTTACTTTATTCCAGGAATTTAAGGATGAAAAAGAGATGTGTTTTTCTGGATTCAGCAAATAAGTGGGAAGACATTAAATTTCTATTAATTACCATTCCCCTTTAATGCATCCATTCTGCCAGCTGCCATTCCAGGCTGAGTCTCTTAGCATACATGTGTTTTTCCCTACAGGGGTTTTTCTTAGGACTAATAGACAGTCTTTGTAGCCCATGGCTTCCACTGTACAGGTTCCCCATATTTCCTGGCCAGGGAAATGAAGAGGCATGGGTTTAGGCAGTGAGGTGTCACTCCAATGGCTTGGCCATACTACCCTTTACAGTAGACCGCTTGCTGACTGGGGACCAGTTCTCAACCATGGCTCTTCAGCTGAAGCTCAGCACAGCAGCTGCAGGCTAGTTTTGTACTGGGCCTTCTGTTCTGAGGCTGGGCATCAGAAGAAAGTCTTCGGCTCATTGCCTTGTTTATCCTGGAACTCACACAGGGGAATTAATGGGAATTAGTAATTTTCTCTTAATCTGATTAAACTGATTTAGGCAGTTAGCTTTAGTGATGGATGATATAAAACATTTCTCTGGCTAGGTCTCACTGACCAGTATAAATGCTCTCTAAATCCACTGTATATTTCATTTGCAAACAGTCACTCTTAGTTTTCAACAGGTTACTGTAACTCACAATGTTGTATTCATTCAGGAGGAGAAAAGTATGCATCCAATAGTCTCAAACAGTCCCACACTTGCCCCCTACTTACATTTCAATCTACATAAATTGTGCAATTAACTTTAAGAAATACAGAGTTGCCTGTTTAGAAGTCTGATTGTGGTGGCCACAGTTAACACTTACAGAAGGTCTCTTTGTGCTAGGCACTTTCTGGGTACTTTGTGTACATTAGCTCACACAAATTTCAACACTCTTTTGTCAGATGGGTATTATTATTATTCCCACTTAACAGATTAGGATAGCAAGGCAAGGGATGGTAAATATCTCACACACATCATTCAAATGACAAAAGCCAGAATGAGGATTTGGTCCTGAGTCTGACTTTAGCTTCTCTGATGGGCCTTTTAAAGCCCTCTGTTAAATCCCATCTTCCTGGGATAAAGTGAATGTTCCAGAACACGTTCCCTTCTACCTTCTGTGATGTGTCAGCTTTATCAGTGTCCTTTGATTTCTGCACATGTCATGAAGACCTGGTCTATATGCCTGAACCTTGGAACAGGCTAATATATATTTCTAGATTTTCCCACCATCTCCTCTTTCCCTTGCTCTATCTCTCGCTGTCTACATTTTCTCATATAAAAGTTCTTTCCTTAGCGAGCTTTTCTGCTTACGTCTGGTTCTTCCTGCTGGCCAGCACCTCCTTCTCTTCTACCGAAGGGAAGCAGAGTACCTTGTTACAGCACGTGAGGCTCTATCAGAAGTGAGGATGATGCACAGGATTGTCTTTGCTCATTCATGCTGCTGGGCGTGAATAGCACAGACTGAGCTTTGGAGAGAATGGACATTTATCTCTCATATTTCTAGAAGATGGTGAGCCTATAACCACTGTGCTAGCATCTGGTCCTCTTGCTGTGTCCTGTGAAGGGGGAGAACACCTGTCCTCACATGGCCAGAGGGCAAGAGAGGCCAGAAATCTTTTCCCCTTCAGCTTGTATTCTCTCTCTCCTTTGAGATGGAAGTAGGGAGATCCCCTCAGATCTCCTTTTATTATGCTTTCATTTCTGTCCACAAAAGCAGAACCTATGGCCTAGTCATTTTTAAACCCTCACCTCTTAGTACTATTACAGTGGTAATCAAATTTCAAAGAGTTTCAGAGAGGACAACATTCGTAAGAGTATTGGGTTTTGAGGGAAACAAAGACTCCATCAGGTTATCTTTGAAAGCCTTTCTGGCCGCCTTCTAACCACGTGTTCCTGATTTTAGAATTTTCAGAACAAAACTCTCCCTTGGAACTACCTAATGTACTCCTTCCATTTGAAGTATAAGCAAATTGTATCCTAGACAGGTAAACTGGACCAAGATTTCATAGGCTATTAGTGGTATTGAACCCAGGGACTTACATATGCTAGGTACATATTGCTTTATCACTGAGCTATACCCTAGACCTCTTTTCATCTTTTATTTTGTGACAGGGTCTCACTTTGTTATACAAGCTGGCCTTGAATTTATAATCCTTTTGCCTCAGATTCTTGTAGCTAACATTACAGGCCACACCACCAGGGCTGGCTACTTCTGTACCTTTGAAGCCCAGTTGAGTCAGGAGGTGAGAATGGAAGTCCTCTCATTTGACTTCTGGAGGGGAGATCTGGGCATGTGGACCCCTTTTGTTAGTTTGAGTGTTCTTAGACTTGGAGAAGGAGCCTTGGTTTACTTCTTGTACATTTCTCAGGGCAGCAACCTCCTTCCCCCCTTTAGCCTGGGCTTGTGGTTTGCATGCGCCTGCCTTTCATTTTGATGTGTAGCCAGACAGATCCCCTCAGCTCTCCCCTCCTTTTTGTCCTAATCCTCCCCTCGGGCTCCCTTTCTCTCCTGAAATCTCAGACTGGTGCCTCTGGTTGCTCATAATAAAGTATCATGCGTGCCCCTCCCCCCTTTATTAATCTTTGTGGTATTTGCTTCAATAATACTAGCACAAAACAGAAGAAGCCATGTGCTTGTCATATGGGTGACATGTGGTCTTTCATTGTCCATCATTAAAAAAAATAAAAAGTTGTTTGAGGTTTTATTTGCATCTGTGTGTAGTAAATAAAACAACCGGACGCTTGGAAAACAGAAATGAAGTTCCAGCTAAGCGTCAATAAGGTGGCAGTGATTTCTTTGTTATGGAGATAAAGCAGCCCTGGAATAAGGAGGACTGTGTATATATGCTTTAGTTGCAGACTGGGCATGTAAATACTCACGGAATCATAGCCAGGACACTGTAGTTCAAGGCCACAAGAAAGAAAGCAACTTGACAGGCACCAAGGAAATAGTAACTATTTACTGACAGCCTTTCAAATAATAGCATGAATCCTAGAACCACTTCAAAGGGAGCTGGCCAGGAAATACACAAGTAATGAATTTGAATCCTTCTGAGATTCTGGGAATTCAAAGGCGGAGCCTTCAGATAGCTGTGTTAAGGTGGATCATGAGCAATTACTTCACTTCTAGAAACTGCTCAGAGTCTCTTATGGAAACCAAAGACTTAAGCCGTTTTCTTCTGTTTTTGATGAGGTTGTACTGTTGGGGACTTGGGGTAAGTTAAAAAAGAATAAGAGAAGTGTACGTTATGCCTGAAACAGAATATGTTCTTCTTGGAAAAGAGTATCACATGACTTCCCTTCTCTAGAAGGTAAATGAAAGTAATCTCTGGGTTATTTCCTTTCTCTCTTGATGATCGTGGGGGAAATTGAACCCATGCCTCATGTGTACCTGGCAAAGGCTCCACCACTTCTGAGCTGTGGTCCTAGCCCTTTGAGATATTTATTTTGTTTTTATTATCATTTTTATTTCTTCTTATTTCTCTTTGTTATTTTATTTTATGTGTATTTTTTTTTTTGGCATGTACATCTATGTCCGGTACCTTTAGAAGAGAGCATTGGATCTCCTGGAACTGGAGTTAAAGATGGTTGTGAGCTACCTTGTGGGTGGTGGGAACCAAACCTAGGTCTTAAAGAGCAGCAAAGGGCTCTTAACCACTAAGCCATCTCTCCAGTCCCCTGGAGGTACATGTTTTTAACTTTTAGAGGCATACCTGAGATAGTCTAAGTTTTAAAAGTGTCATGGCAGGAAAATATCTAGGTGTGGAAGTAATCATTTGTTTCAGTGGCAATTTATTGAATTTTCAATTATTTAATTAAGTATAGTGCTAAAAAGTCATTGAGCACATAAGTGGAAGTTATACCTTTTCAGTTTGGGATCCTTAGGGATGTTAGCTGGTACTATTTCACACAAACAACACAATGAAGATCTTTAGGATTTAATTATTTAAAGTTCTAAAAACAAAATTGTTACAGTGTAACTATTTCATTTCTTAATTGTAACACTTGCAAGAATCATTTCTCAGGGCTGCTTAAGTGAAAGGACTTTTTATTTTTTTAAATCCCAACATCACCATGGGTATCAGTCTTTCAACGAACCAATCACTCATGGGCACTAACACATAACTCAGTGTTTGGAAATGAACTTCAAGCATTAAGTGACACAGACCCTAGCTACAATCATTTTACAGCATGGACTTGCCTTCAGTACATCCTTGCCTAGAAAACTTCCCACTGGGAGGCAGTGTGGGCTAGAGAATAAATCCAGTTACTTCCTGGATTTGCCAAGGTCTTTTGTATGATTTTGTATGACCAATGGAATAGAACTGAAGACCCAGAAATAAACCCACACATTTATGGGCACTCGACCTTAGACCTCAAAGTCTTGGGTTTAAAAAAAAAAAAGAGCAGCTTCCTGCACACAGTCTTGTCATAGAGGCTCTCTTTTTATGTCTGTAAAACTTACCTATTTTAGTTAACCAACTTTTGCCTTTTAATTAGAAATAGGCTGGAGTGAAAGGTGGAGGGACATTTCTTATCTACTGGCAAGGATTCAGTTAGTAGCATGCAGAACTTGTGCTGTGATTGTTTTTTTTTTTTTTCTCCTGTGTCCCTTACCGCCTCTCTGTCATACCATACTCTCTGTCGTACTCCTGCACTGCAGATTTGACAGAGGTGGCTAAGAGGATTATAGGGGACACTTCCTCATACACATTTGTAGGGGGCACGAAGTGCTTGTGCACAAAGATAAGCACTGGAGAAGCCACGGAAGTTAAGCTAGCAGGCGTTCATCAAAGAGAAGAGATGTTTAATCTGTCTACCTGGAATGTTGGGAATGGATGTAGTTTACAAGCCGTTCAACCTTTGCTGTCTAATGAGGCGGGCTCTGCCCATATTGCTCAGAATATGATGTTTATTTCAGACCTTTTCCCCCCTAGAACTTTGAGCATTACCTCTAGGCCACAAAACTCATCTTTGTGAGAGATCTCATTTGTACTTTACAACAGACATCTATGTTATCTTAGGACCAGGCATTACGTTCACCTCAGTCATTTTTGATAGACCTTTATCTTGAGCGTTGTGTCTACATCATCAAGAATCTATCCGTGCATAAAGCCACACGGACTTTATAAAGAGCCTCAACGTAGACGTGTTGAACTTTGTTGTATTCACGGGGCTGAGCTAACTGTTTTCTGAAAATGTTTTTACCCCCCAAATTGTGCTTTGCTTATGTATGGCAAAAATAGATGAGCTGAGGTCAGTCTCTACCAGTTCTGACCCAGCACCAGTACCAAAAGTGGGCTGAACCAAGTTTTATTCTTGTCTTCCTGCAGATTGTTTCTCTGCTGGCAATTCACCTGAGCCCAGTGTTGCAGGTGCTAGGTTGGATGCTCTGGATAAATGCATGAGTGATTGTCTGTGAGACAGCGACAGAAAAGAATGCTGAAGAAAAGCAAGCAGCATGGTAGGTGTTTGTGGACTTGATCTGCCACAGAGAAGGAGTGCTTGGAGAGTTGAAGAGGAAGAGGCCACAAGGAGAGCATACTGGGAAACGTGTACAGCTCAGTGCTGGTGCTGGGCAAGGGGGCTCGCCACAGATGTGGCTACTAGATCTTTTGGGAAGAAGATTAATAGTAGTTAGATTTTTAAGGGGAAAAACATGATTATGTTTGCATTTTTAAGAATTCTGCCTGCTGATTACCAACCAGATCACTATGAGAGAAGAAGGTGAGTTTCTTACAGAAACCCATGTAAAAAACAGTAAGAACTAAAACATTGGCAGAAATGATATAGACAAAAGACCATATTAAATATTACCTCTAGGCAGAATCTACAGTGTAGCTGGTTGAATATGTTCTAACATGAGCAAGGAGCCCAGGTTGCTGATTTCTGCTTGTTGCTGCGGTTAAATGGAAGATGGGTTGCTCAAGGCAAGAAGTCAGTGTCCACAAGATACAGTTCTGGGGGTGTCATGCTGATGACCTAGATACGAGGTGTCTACAGCTTTGTAGATGTAGACTACAAAGGGTAGTGCTAGTTTGTTCTTGTTACCTGATGTTTTTTTCCCCACAGAATATCTACAGATGTTCAGTAGGTATTACAAATGAATCTTAGTTGGAAATGGGTCTTTCACCAATCAAGAGTTAGATAGTTGTTTCAGCTACAGAAAATGGATAAGGCTGCCTAGAGAAATAAATGTAGATTAGGATAAGTAGACGAAAATTACTGAATTTTCCAAGCAAATGAATACTAAGAGAAGGCTAGAGAATTATTAGAATACACTGTTTTTTTCCTATTCTCATTCTTATCTTTTCTTCCTCCTCCTTCTTTGGAGTTATCGCCTGGATATATATTCCTGGCTAGCTTTGGATTCATGATCCCCTGAATATTGGGATCCCAGGCACATATCTCCTTCCCAGTTATTGTATTGTTTTCAGCATTACATGGATGTTACACTTACTTCTAGCCTCATATTTCAGTGAATGAATAGACACTGGATTTTCAGACTTGGGCTTGAGAATCACCCATACAGCTCTTTAGAAACAAATGAAAGCAAACCACAATGACCTAATTTTGAAATTATCTGCTAAATCAATGATGATTGTTATTGTTTCCTAAATATCCCTACTGATAAAGCTGAAATCAGCAGCAATGAGGCTGAGCATGGTTACCTTCTCAGCACAGGACGTGCCTCCTTGATCTGTCTGCAACATCAGAGCAGATTCTCTCCCAATTCCATAGTTTGTAGCTGCCCTTCGGCTGCCGCCCTTCGTGTTCTCTTCCTCGACACTGGAAGCGCTGTTCATGAGAACTTAATTTCTGTCCTGGTTGCTTGCTTTCAAAGCAGTCTACTTGATTAAGTATCCTCTTTGGGACTCTAAGAGTTAATCTTTTTTTTTAAATTTTTTATTTATTTTTTATTTTATTAGATATTTTCTTTCTTCTTTTTTCTTTTTAGATATTGTCTTTATTTACATGTAAATTTCTCCATTCCCAGTTTCCCCTCCATAAAAAAAAGAAACAAACAAAAATAACAAAAACAAACCCCTGTTGCCTCCCACTTCCCCATGCCTGCCACCCCGCCCTCTCCCACTTTCTGGCCCTGGCATTCCCCTACACTGGGGCACAGAACCTTCACAGGGCCTAGGTCCTCTCCTTCTATTGATGATTGAATTTGCAATCCTCTACTATACACATGCTGCCTGAACAATCAGACCCTTCCATGTGCAGTCTTTGGTTGGTAGTTGAGACCCTGGGAGCTCTGAGGGTACTAGTTAATCTTAACTTGATTAACTAAGAGGCACAGGGGAGGAGGTTAGTTAAGCATATCTGTGACTGTGTCTGGCAGGGCATTCCAACAAGATTAGCTCCTGGGGAAAGGCAAACTTAGGTGTAGGTGACTAAGGCTCAGATGAAATGACAGGTCAAAATGAGCAGCCCTAGCATAGGTCTTCCTTCCGATTCCCAGGGGCCATGGTGGAATCCACACTGCTTCCTTCTCTGTCCTCCCTGAAATGGTATGGAATCCAGGATGAGCCATAGGAAATCTTCCCTCTGTTAAGCTGATTTTGTTCTTCAAATATCTTATCAGAGTAATGACTTACTGTGGGTAGCACGGGGACTTTTATTTTATGGAAAGTCCAAATGTAGATGAATGCCACGTGGCTTTTTAAGATGTTACGGTGGTGGATTCTATGTGGCCAGTAACTAGGGAGATGGATAAACACTCTCCCAAGGAATGAGAAGCTGAAGAGGCAGGCCGGCAATGAACAGAGAAGTAGCTAAATTAGAGATGAGATAGGCTTTGTATGGGGGAAAAGATCACCAGTCTTGAAAATGTGAAAAAGAAAAATATATCTATCTATCTATGCCTTTTCCTCTTTATTTTTAACCCAGAAGTCCATTTAAGAAGTTCCATCATTTCATGGCCTTGCAGACCTCTGGGTCTTCATGACATGATCTATGAGTTTTAGAGATTTCAACATCTGGGCATGAGGACCACAGGGAGACATCTCTCCTGTTTACTTCTCTCTTCTGCTTGTCATTACAGTTCATTCTTTTCACCCTGACTTCTACCCCCAACTGTTATGTACCTCAGCAGACATTCAGGTTGTTGACTCTTGGCTAACTGAATAAGCAAATCTATACTAATATGTTCGTGAGGCTTCAGAGTGTTAGAGACAGGAGCCTTCTAGATACACTGGGTTGTACCTCTGTGTCTTCATAGGATGACTTTACAGGTAGAGAGGTCAGGGGAGACACCAAAGCATGGTAGCACGGCTGTGTAGATAGCTGGCTGATTAGTTTACTAAAAAACAAAAACAAAAGCAGACAAACCCTGGACCTTTCTAAAGTCACCCTTGTGCTGAAAAATTCAATCAGAACTTTACAAACCAAGTCCATTATGGGTCACAACACAGGAAATTAAATTCGACCTATAAATGCACATTTAGGAAACAAAGCTTACGGGATGAATTGAACCAGAGCCACTGTAATATGCTCACCCACAACACTCCAGCCACTTTAGCTTCTTTCCCTTCTTTATAGCCATCAAACTTGCACTTTTCTTTCAAGTTCCTTGCCATTCTGTCAGCTCAAGTGCTTGTAGTTTAAATACACGTAGGGTTAATTTCCTCATTCTGTTCCCTGATGTGATATAGCTTTCTCCCCGCTGGTCTTTACCCTTGATGATATTTTCTTCAGAGTACTTACATATTGTTGAACAAGGTGTTCCTTTATTTCCATTGTTTCTCTTGTAAGCTACTAGAGACCAGAGATTGGTTTTCTGTGCTCTGAAGGTGGAGTCCAATGTTTTATGTACAGTGCATACGAAGTAAATAGACTTTGAGTGCTGGAACTGAGCATGGAGCTCACCGTCTTGGGAAACCTAAGGTAATGCTCCTTTTGATCTCATGGCAGCTTTTGTATGGCTTTGTGTTCCTGTTCTGAAGCCACTGTGCCTCCTCTATAGAACACTCTATAACCACTTCTCATTTACATGTGTTAGTAGAAATGCACTGCCTAGCCACTTCCTGGAAGATCTCTAGGATGGAGAGTTTCCAGTGTGTGTGTGTATGTGTGTATGTGTGTGCGTGTGTGCATGTGTGTGTGTATGTGTGTGTATATGTGTGTATGTGTGTGTGTATGTGTGTATGTGTGTGTGTATGTGTGTGCGTGTATGTATGTGTGTGTGTGTGTATGTATGTGTGTATGTGTGTGTGTATGTGTGTGTGTGTATGTGTGTGCGTGTGTGCATGTGTGTGTGTATGTGTGTGTATATGTGTGTATGTGTGTGTGTATGTGTGTGTATATGTGTGTGTATGTGTGTGTGTATATGTGTGTGTGTGTATGTGTGTGTGTGTATATGTGTGTGTGTACGTGTGTGTGTATGTGTGTGCGTGTGTGTATGTGTGTGTGTGTGCGTGTGTATGTGTGTGTGTGTATGTGTGTGTGTGTGTGTGCGTGTGTGTATGTGTGTGTGTGTATGTGTGTGTATATGTGTGTGTATGTGTGTGTATATGTGTGTGTATGTGTGTGTGTGTGCGTGTGTGTATATGTGTGTGTATGTGTGTGTATATGTGTGTGCGTGTGTGTATGTGTGTGTGTGTATGTGTGTGTGTGTGTGTGCGTGTGTGTATGTGTGTGTGTGTGCGTGTGTGTATGTGTGTGTGTGTATGTGTGTGTGTATGTGTGTGTGTGTATATGTGTGTGTGTGTGTGTGTGTTCATGTGTGTACCATGGAGCATGCGTGGAGGTCAGAGGACAATGTCAGCTGTTGGCTGTTGCCTTCTGTCTTGTTGGAGACAGGATCTCTTTATTGTTCTCCATCTACCCCAGGATAGGTGGCCTGTGGACCTCTGGAGACTGCCCTGTCTCTGCCTTCCATCTCACCATGGGGTTACTGGGAGTAACAGACAAGTCCTACTGCCCCTTACATAGGTTACAGGAATTTGAGCCCAGGTCCTCATGCTTGTGTGTTAGGAAGTACTTTATGAATGGAGCCAGCTCCCCAGTCCTGGCTTCCATTTTTCACAGTCCATTGGGTGAAACGGAGCTCAGCCCTGCAGGTTCCCAGGCCTCCAGAATATCCTCTTTATTCAGAAGTTTGAGGTGAGTTCTCGGAGGAGAAGCTACATTGAAACAATGTTGCAAGGCTAAGGAGGTGGCTCAGCTGTAAAGGGCTCCCATAACATGTATAGGTCCCTGGATGCAATCCCCAACCACAAATATACTTTCTGGCCCAGTAGAACAGATACATAATCCTAGTACTTTGGAGGTGGAGGCAGGAGAATCAGGCATTCATGGCTTACTGTGACTATAGAGTTGGTGGCCAGGTTTTGTCTCAAAACAGAAAATGTAACATACTAACAAAACCACCAGAGGGGATTCTGAGACTCTGAGGCCACACTTTAAGGCACAACCATCTCTCAGAGCAACTACTTAGGCTGTATTGAAATTCTCTAGGTGTTCACTCTGAGCCAACCTTTATATTCCAGACCATCTGAAATTCTGAGTAAGTTCTGGCACGTGACCCGTGCAGCGTAAGCTACTTTTCTGAGCTGCGAGCAAGACACAACAGAAGAAAAATGAAAGAGGAAGGGATGGGAGGAGGGTCAGAATGACCATAGGTTGGCATGAGCGCATTAGTTACTGTCTCTAGGCAACATGGAGGTCAGTGCTGAGGGGGTGGGGCTATTCTCAGGCTCCTAGAGGGAAAATTATCCATTCTTTTCCTTCCTGTAACTTACAAGGAATAGGGATGTTTTGTAAGTTCATAATCATTTTCATTTCTATTTCTAAGATTGAGATGACCATTTCAAGTGCCTGAGAGAAGAGCCTTGGGGAGGTATGGTGTCTCTGTGTGTGTCTGTGTGAGTGTGTGTGTCTGTGTGCGTATATATGTGTCTGTGTGCCTGTGTGTGTGTGTGTGTGTGTGTGTGTGTGTGTGTGTGTGTGTGTGAGAGAGAGAGAGAGAGAGAGAGAGAGAGAGAGAGAATTGGGAAGCATCAATTACAAATATTTTCAATCCCAGTATACCAGAAAGATGCAAGAGATTTTCAGGAATGCAGGTTAGTGGTTGTAGTGGTTGACTTCGAAGAATGCAGGGCTCTGGGGCCTAACGTTTAGGGCTATTACTTTTGGAGGGGTTGTTGTTCTAAATGTATGGAAATGACTAAGTCATATGTTACGGTTGTAATAATTACAATAAATGATGGCTACTGCTCTTCATACTCACGGCACGACTGCGAGGGCTTCTCTAGGCTTTCTTTCATCTGAAGAATTTCTCAAATGTGTCCAGCCTACTGTAAAAAAAAAATAAAATAACCCAAAGTTTCTATAACCCATGTGAAGTGTCTTGAGGTCTTCAAAAAAACAAAAACAAAAACAAACAAAAACAAAAAACAAAAAAAAAAAAGAAAAAAGAAAACTTCACCTAAGTGGCCACATGCTTGGGTGCATCACCACTGAAGGGACCATCAGAAACCTCAAGCCACTCAGCCACTCTCCCAAAGACTTAGAGACCAGCAATGTCCAAAATCTATTTGGCTAAATACCTCATGTTTCAAGCTGCGTGTTTAGAAGAAACTTATTCCACATGCTATTAATTACTGGACACATAATTAAGGCCTTCCAACAAGTTAAAAGCATTTCAGAGATCCGTTTCCCTTTAGAAACTGAAGTTTCTTTGTATTTACTTCTGAACTGGAGCACTGAGCATGCTAGCTCTCCCCAGTCTGGCCCCTGCTTGTAGCTGTTGCTTGATTCCCACACAGTCCAAGTCGTTAACATGGGGTCTGGAATACAGGAAGGGCTCTGTAGTTATGGGATGGATGAAGAATTCGATGGCTCTAAGGTTTGTCATCCTTGGATTCTCGCTCAGAAGTCCTGACTTTAAAAGAGCTATTTCCCTTCTTAAACCGACTGAGCACAGGGTCCCCAATGGAGGAGCTAGAGAAAGGAGCCAAGGAGCTGAAAGGGTTTGTAGCTCCATAGGAGGAACAACAACATGAACTAACCAGTTCCCGCAGAGCTCCCAGGGACTAAACCATGCACCAAAGAGTACACATGGTGGAACTCATGGCTCCAGCTGCATATGTAGCACGGGATGGCCTAGTTGGTCATCAATGGGAGGAGAGGCCCTTGGTCTTCTGAAGGCTCTATGCCCCAGTGTAGGGGAATGCCAGGGCCAAGAAGCGGGAGAGGGTGGGTTGGTGAGCAGAGGGAGGGGGAAGGGAATAGGGGGCTTTTCGGAGGTGAAACCAGGAAAGGGGAGAACATTTGAAATGTAAATAAAGAAAATATCTAATAAAAAAAAGTTTCCTAAGGCTGCTACATTGAGGTAGATAGAGCAGTACAGTAGCAACTGGTCCTTTCATAGTTCTAGAGTCCAGAAATGTAAAACAAAGAGATGTGCTCTCTCTGCTGGCTCTGGGGGAGGGGGGGTGGTCTTCATTGTCTCGTGCAGTTTCTGGTGGCACTGGTGTTCTTTGGCTGTGGCTCTATAATTTCATTCTCTGCTTCTTCTCATGGCCTTGTTCTCTCAGGGTTTCTCCCCTTTCTATCCCTTACAAGGTCAGTTACTAGGGGTATTCTTGAATGAAACTTTGGAACCTCTGCAGTCAGAATGTTCCCTTCTACATGAAGTCAACTCATGGGTTCTGGGTTTCGAACCTATGTTTTGGAGAGCCACCCTCGACTTCTGGTGGGTTCCCGGAAAATGTTCCGCACTTAGAGTTCTGAAATGTGCTAGTTTCTCTGATCAGTTTCCTCACTAATGCTCCGGACTTAGATTTTCCTGGTGTTTTGTAGCTAAGAAGGCTGCAGATGTGTTTTATGATTAGGTCTAATTTAGAATAAAAGATGGGGTTGGGGGGCGATTCAACATTTTACCCACAGATGGGAAACGTTGACAAGTGGTTTGCTGGGAGGGGAAGTACTGCAAGCTCTTGAGAAGTAACGCTACACCCAACCCGATGATGTCTGCATGATGTATTAGGGACGGGTACTTGATATACAGAGGCAAGAGTGATGACACCCTCGGCACGGAGGCGGGTAGCATGTTAGAAGGCTGATTTCGCAATAATCTCCATGTTTGGCCCTTTAAGACAGAACGCCGGTTTATATGGAGATTAAGTCGTAAAGGCAAGGTCAGATACTCCTGGGAGCTTGAAATGAAAGCCTCATGAAGAATTCTGATCCGGAAGGAGAGCAGGAGTAGACTGCAGCTCCTACATCGAAACCATCTGCCTTGCATTTGGCAGCAGTGAAACAAAAGATCTCGGAGTGTGCAAGTATCAAAAGAAATAGCACATCCCTGGTAAGGTACCTAGCATTAGCTAAAGAGCCAGTGGGAGCAACATTCAAAATTCTTGTCATTCTGGTAAATATCTTATTGAGGGGACATGGTGGAGACTGAAAACCTTCAACAGGTGGAACTCAAGTGACCTTTTGTTTCAGCCAAGTGAGGATAAGGGTTTTGCTGAAAAATGAGTCAGGGCTGACTCAGTGGAAGAATTCATCGAGAAGGGGGACAAGGTCATTGGAGCAGAAACATCCAGAGGTGGTGCAGACACAACAAAGGGAGTACACAGAGAATTTAGCACCACAGGAAGGCCTTGCCCACAAAGCTGTTGACTGCTAAGGAACCTGGGGGTAATTAGAATAGATGATTCTTTTTTTCTTTTTTCTTTTTTTTGGTTATTGTCGCTTTAAGGTTAAATTATTGAAATGACATTTTACCCCATTCTGAAGAATGAAATAAAACTGTATAACATCCAGTGGTTGACAAGCCATGCACACATCTCTAAGTGAAAGTGGAAAGTACCTGTAACTTCAAACATTTTAAGCCGGATGCATGCGTATTTGGGATCTTAAGGGAAAACTCGTCAGAACATTTTTTTTTCCCTTCTGTCATTGGGAATTTGGTGAATTCATTGTTGTTTCCAAGCACAGAGGATCACACTGTAAAGATTCACGTGAAGATACTGGGGATTTATACAGAAGTGAAGTTCGCCTTTGCCATCCCACTGTCCTTGTCTCTGTGCTGGGGAAAGCAACTTCGAGCCTCAAAGTGCTAGGATAAAGCTTTCCACACAGCTTTGGCGTTTGATTGTGCCATTGGATTCGCCCTCTGACCCTCCGCTGTTTAGTTTTTATTGTTAACTTGACCCGATCTGAGGGTCACCTGCTACACTGCCTAGTTCTTCTATCAACACAAGCCAGAATCACCTGGGAAGAGGAACCCTTTATGGAGAAAATGCCTGTCACATCGGCCTGTAGGCAAGTTCATGGGACATTTTCTTGATTGACAATTGATGTAGGAGGGGTCATTGAGGGTGATGCCCAGTTCCTGGACAGGTAGAACTGGGATGAATGTGAAAGGACACCGAGCAAGTATTGGAAGCAAGGCAGTAAGTGGCATCCCCTGCAAGGCCTCCACTTCAGTTCCTGCTCCCAGGTTCTCTTCTCCAGGTTTCTGCCTTGGGTTCCTGCCTTGGCCTTCCTTGCTGGATTGCGATCTATAAGCCAGACACATCTTTTCCTCTCCAAGGTGCTTTTAGTCCCAGTGTTTTTACCACAGGCATAGAAACCCTAACTAAGATAGCTGGGAAGGAGGTACCCAGTTTCTTCCACACTACCCATACCATTTAATATACAGATCGGCAGTATATGTATACACTCTGTAATTACACATGTAATGTGTACAAAGCTTAGAAAATTTCCATTAACATTTAAAAGTAAAATTCCACTTTATAGTTTTGCACATTAAGCTTTTTTCTTTAGCATCTTTTAAGAAGTAAGCAGCTGAGTCAATAGGGCCTTGGAACTTTTAAGGTTTTGGGGGTTACCCATACCGCCAGCCTCACCCCCCAGTTCAGTGTTTTTGTAAGGAACAATTAAAGCTTTAAACCTGTGCTGACTAGGAAGAAAAGTTATGGGCCTAAGAATCCATCACAAACTGGCCACATAGGCCTGGGAAGGAGCAAACAAGTTGTTAGATATCATAAGAGCTGGCAGGTCAAGAAGACATAAAACTATAAACATAGAGGAAAACATGTCTAGGCAAACAAGGACATGTCCAAGGCCCAGGCCTGCAAAGACATGCCTGGCGGACACTAAGTAATGGACCATCTGGTCCTCTCAGATATGGTTTAAGGTCAGATGCTCTGTTGACTCAGATTAACACCAACCTTAGGAATTTTCCACTCTGTTCTGCATGTAATAGTTAATATTTGAACTAGCCAATCATGTATGACCACACTGATCCCTTTGTTCCCTCAGACCTTTTTCCTATAAAAACCTCTGACTTTCAAGCCTCGTGGTCGGCTCCATTATCTCCTGCATGAGATAACTGTGGTGCCGAACCAGGGCGTCCTGAAAATTAAAATATACCTCTTGTAATTACATCAAGATGTGGTCTCTCGTGATTCCTTGGGTGTACGTCCTCCCCAGTACAGTACTGGGCATAAGTGTTCTCATGTTTTGGGGGCTGGAGGTTGCGTAGTGACGTCAACCACGCTCTGTGTCTTAGCGGTTAAGACAATGGCTGCTCCTTACAGCTCCGTCTGTTTCGAAGACTTGGTCTGGTATATTCCCGTATGTCTGCTGCTTGCCTAATTGCCGCATTAGGACACACACTCATTTGAAATTTCCTCTTTGAGCAGTGGTTCTTCCTAACTGAAAAGCTGCCAGATCTTCACTTTAGCTGGAGGTTCTAGTTCTGTGGAGTTTGTTTTTCTCTTTTGTGGCAGACAGAGATGGTAGTGGTTGGTGGTGGATTTTAGAATCTAACATATGACAAAATTAGCTTCGAGGGTATTTCTCCAGTCATGGTTGATCATTGTGTTGCTGACAATTAATCTCCGTTTTTAATACAAGTGTTTGGAGTTTTTTTTTAATTGAAGTCCGTTTAAAATAAAACATTTATTAATTACCAAAATGATACTTAAGGGGATATCTTAGAGGGTAAATTGTTTGCCATCAACCCTGGAGGACCTTGTGTTGATCCCTGGCACCTGTGTAATCCCAGTGCTAATCAGCACTAATCAGTGCCAATCAGGTGGGGGTAGGGACAGGTGGGTGACTGGAGCTCCCAGATGATCTAGCCCAGTGGATCCCCCGGGGCTCTTGGTCCCAGTGGGAAACCCTGTCTCAACAAACAAGGTGGATGGGTCCTAAAGTACTAAACTCTAGGCTGACCTCTGACCTCAGCACACATGCATATGCCTGTTATTTATGTGTGCACACATACATAACCCCACACAAAATAGCAGGAGTAACATGTTGGTTGAGTCAGCTTTTTTGGCATCTTGCTGCCTTTCCTGTCTTGTAACTTCCGTTTTTTTTTTTTTTAAATTAATGAACTAATTTATTTACTTTACCTCCCGATTTCAGTTTCCCCTCTCCCGTCCTCTCAGTTCTTTCTCCCTGATTCCCCTCCCCAACCCACTCCTTTTAATCTTTCCTGTATGACACCTTTTTAAGATTTTTCTTAGAAAAAGAAACTCCTGGGCTGGAGAGATGGCTCAGTGGTTAAGAGCGCTGACTGCTCTTCTGAAGGTCATGAGTTCAAATCCCAGCAACCACATGGTAGTTCACAACCATCCATAATGGGATCTGATGCCCTCTTCTGGTGTGTCTGAAGACAGATACAGTGTGTTTACATATAATAAATAAATTAAAAAAAAAAAAGAAAAAGAAACTCCTTTCTATAGATGCTTGAATTCTTAATTTGTCCTTCCTTCAATTAAAAATAATTGATGAACATATACTACATTTCTAGGCACTGGGCTAAGGCACAGAACATGAAGTAATGATTAAAACACACCCAAACTTTGTCCTTTTAGGATATGGCTACCTATTAGGCAATTTAGATGATAGAGAAATGATTTTTGAGTGAAATATTGCAAAATTGAAGATGCGGAGTGTCTTTAATTTGAAAGGGCATTCTGCAATCTTATTTCCAATGCAAGGGAGCAAAGATGGTCCCTTTGGAACATTTTTTTTTCTGCCCCTCTGGCCATCTGTCATTTACCACGTCCTTAGTGTTAGCCCTTTCCTACAATGAAACCTCTCTCCCATCTCCCTTCATACCATGTGTGGTTTACTATTTCCATTCCCTAATATGTCTCTATCTTCTCTCCATCAATGGTTCCTTTTCAGTTTCATACATTTTACAAGTACTTCATATTAAATAAATAAACCTAAAGATTTGCCACTAGGGTCCCCATATGATTGCTGTGTGTTGAACCATCTCTGCATACCCAAAAAAGAAGCCACTTTGATCATAGCAAATACTTCTTTGGATACATTCTTAAATTTGGTCTACAAGAATTTATTGAGAATTTTGGATCTATGTTCATCAGGGAGATTGTCTTAGAATTTACTTTCATTTTTGTTGAATTTAATTGGTTTTGATATCAGGGTAATATTTACTTCATAAAAAGAGTTTGGAAGTGGTCTAGTCTTTTTGATTCTATTTTACAGAATAATTTAAAGATAGTGTCAGTCCTTTTAAGATCTGGTAGAATTCTTCACTGAAACCATAAAAAATTTTCAGTTAGAAGATATTTAAATTACTGCTTGCATCTTAATGACCTTTATAGTAAAGATGCTTAAGTTATTTGGATTATCTTAGTTTTACTTTAGTAAGTCATATACTTCTAGAAATTCAATTACTTCTTTTGGATTTCCTGATTTTGTAGAATATAAAAATTTAAGCTGTTTATCTTTGATTCTCTAAATTTCTCTACTGTCTGTAGTACTGTCTCCGTTTTAATTTCTAACTTTATGTATTGTGATCTTCTTTTCCTTTTGGTTAATTTGACTAAGTGTGTGACAATTTTATTTATTTATTTATTTATTTATTTATTTATTTATTTATTTTGCACTCCATATTTTATTGCCCTCTTGGTCCACCCTCCAACTGCTTCACATCCCATACCTCTTCTCCACCCCTGTCTCCAGGAGGATGTCCCTACCCCCATTCTCACCCCCACCCTACCAGACCTCTAAACTCCCTGGAGCCTCCAGTCTTTTGAGAGTTAAGTGCATCTTCTCTGACTAAACCCAGACCTGGTAGTCCTCTGCTGTATATGTGTTGTGGGCCTCATATCAGCTGGTGTATGCTGCCTGTTTGGTGGTCCAGTATCTGAGAGATCTCAGAGGTACAGATTAATTGAGACTTCTGGCCCTCCTACAGGGTCACCCTCCTCCTCAGCTTCTTCCAGCCTTTCCCTAATTCAACTACACAGGTCAGCTGCTTCTGTCCATTATTTGGGTACAAATATTTACATCTGACTCTTTCAGCTGCCTGTTGGGTCTTCCAGAGAGCAGTCATGATAGGTCTCTTTTTGTGAGCACTCCATAGCCTCAGTAATAGTGTCAGACCTGGGGACCTCCCCTTGAGCTGGATCGCACTTTGGGCCTGTTGCTAGACCTTTTTTTTTTTCTCAGGCTCCTCTTCATTTCCATCCCTGCATTCTTTCAGACAGGAACAGTTATGGATCAGAGTTTTGACTGTCAAATGGCAACCTCCGCTCTCACTTGATGCCCTGTTTTCCTGCTGAAGGTGGGCTCTACAAGTTCTAGCTCCCCAATGTAGGACATTTTATCTAAGGTCCCTCTCTTTGAGTCTTGAGAATCTCTCATCACCCAGATCTCTGATACATTCTGGAGGGTCCCCCCAACCTCCTGCCTCCTGAGGTTGCATGTTTCCATTCTTCCTGCTGGCCCTCAGGGATTTCAGTCCTTTTTCCCTACCCAATATCAGATCATATTCCCCTCTCCACCTGCCCCATCCCCTTTCCCTCCCAGGTTCCTCCCTCCCCTCTTGTGGTTGCTTTCTTCTCCCTCCTAAGTGGGACTGAGGCATCCTCACTAGGACCCTTCAGCTTGTTTACCTTTTTGAATTCTGTGGGCTGTGTTTTTGGGTATTCTGCATTTTTTTTTTTTTTTGGCTAATATCCACTTATTAGTGAGTACATACCATGCATGTCCTTTTGGGTCTGAGTTACCTCACTCAAGATAATATTTTCTAGTTCCATCAATTTGCCTGCAAAACTCAGGGTGTCCTCATTCTTAATAGCTGAGTAATATTCCATTATGTAAATGAACCACATTTTCTGTATCCATTCTTTTATTGTGGGACATCTGGGTTGTTTCCAGCTTCTGGTTATCACAAACATGGCTGCTACGAACATAGTAGAACACGTGTCTCTGTGGCATGGTGGGGCATCTTTTGGGTATATTCCTAAGAGTAGTATAGCTGGGTCTTCAGGTAGATCAATTTTCAATTTTCTGAGGAACCTCCAGATTGATTTCCAGAGTGGTTGTATCAGTTTGCAATCCCATCAGCAATGGTGGAGTGTTCCTCTTTCTCCACATCCTCACCTACATGTGCTGTCACCTGAGGTTTTGATCTTAGCTATTCTGATTAGTGTAAATTGCAATCTTAGGGTTGTTTTGATTTGCATTTCTCTGATCACTAAGGACTTTGAACATTTCTTTAGGTGTTTCTCAGCCATTTGAGATTCCTCTGTTGTGAACTGTTGATTTAGTTCTATACCTTATTTTTTGATTGGGTTGTTTAGTTTTTTTGGTGGTTAGCTTCTTGAGTTCTTTATATATTTTGGATATTAGTCCTCTATCACATTTGGGGTTAGTGAAAATTTTTTTCCCAATCTGTAGGTTGCTGATTTGTCTTATTGACTATGTCGTTTGCCTTATAGAAGCTTTCTAGTTTCATTAGTTCCCTTTTATCAATTCTTGATCTTAGAGCATGAGCCATTGGAGTTCTGTTTAGGAAATTTCCCCCTGTGCCAATGAGTTCAAGGTTCTTTCCCACTTTCTCTTCTATTAGATTCAGTGTATCAGGTTTTATGTTGAGGTTCTTGATCTACTTGGACTTGAGCTTTGTGCAAGGTGACAAATATGAATCTATTTTCATTTTTCTACACAGAGACAGCCAGTTAGACAGCACCATTTGTTGAAGATGCTTTCTTTTTTTTTTTCCCATTGTATATGTTTGGCTTCTTTGTCAAAGATCAAGTGACCGTAAGTGTGTGGTTTTATTTCTGGGTCGTCAGTTCTATTCCTTTGATCAGCGAGTCTGTCTCTGTACCAAATACCATGGAGTTTTTTTTTTTATCACTATTGCTCTGTAGTATAGCTTGAGGTCACGGCTGGTGATTCCCCCAGCCCTATCCTGTTTTTTTTTTTTTTTTTTTTTTTTGCCTTTTCAGATGAGTTTGAGAATTGCTCTTTTCATGCCTTTGAAGAATTGTGTTGGAATTTTGATGGAAATTGCATTGAATCTGTAGATTGCCTTTGGAAGGATGGCCATTTTTATTATGTTAATTCTGCCAATCCACGAGCATTGGAAATCTCTCCATTTTCTGAGATCTTCTTTGATTTCTTTCTTGAAAGACTTGAAGTTGTTCTTGTAAGCAATTTTATTTTTTAAAAGAACAACTCTTTGTTTCTTTGATTCTTTCTATTTCTATTTCTATTTAATTACTTTCTGCTCTGATCATCTTTATCTCTCTACATCTACTGATTTGGGGATTGGATTGTTTCTTTATTTTTCAGGACCTTAAGTTGAATAATTAGATTGCTTATTTGGGTTCTCTCCATTTTTTCTAATATATGCAGTTAGAACTATAAAATTTTTTCTTACGACTACTCTCGTATTGGATACTTTGGGACATATTTATTTAATTCTGGGAATTTAAAATTTTTCTTCTTGATTTTTTTCAATGATTCATGTTTCATTCAGTAACATGCTGTTTTGCTTTCTATAAATTCATATATTTTCTTCAGTTTCTCTTACTCTTGATTTCTTGCTTGGTATCTCATTGTGGTCAGCTAGAACACAGGATATTGTTTCAGTGCCCCTGTATTTGTTAAGTTTTGCTTTGTGTCCTAATATGTAATCTATTTTGTAGAAGGTTCTATAGGGTATTGAGAAGAATGTGTACTTTTTGGTGTTTGGGTGAAATATTCTGTAAATTTCAAGATAAACTTTTTAGTAATGTTATCTAATTACAGTGTTTACCTTTTGTATAGTTTCATTTTTCTATAATTTATCAGTATAACTTTGAGATTGAGATATTGAAACCAACCATTCTTACCATGTCAGGGTTAATCTGTGATTTTAAATATATTTGTGTTTATCTTATGAAATTGGACTAATCTCTATTTTGAATGTATGTATTTAGATTTTTCTTGATAAGTATAAAGTAATTCTGTTTATTTCTTCTGATAAGAATTGGCTTGAAGCCTCTCTTGTCAAATATTATAGCATCAGCACTTGCTTATTTTGTGGTTTCATTTACTTGGAATACTTTTTTCCCACCCCTTTACCTTAAGATAGTGTCTGTTTTTAGCAGTAAGCGATATTTCCAGGAGGCATCAAAACTAAGGATTCTGTTTTCTAATCCAGTCTCCTAGTCTGTGTCAGTTGATGGGTGAATGCTACTATTGATATTAAGAGTTATGATTGAAAGAATAGTACAGCTGTGTATTGTTCTCTGTTGTTGATTTCCTAGCACTTAGGACTTTCATTATCTTCTTTTAACTAGTATCATAGCACTATCTTTCTCTTCAGACTAAAGTATTTTTCCTGATATCTTCTGTAGAGCTCACTTAGTGGTCATGAATTCCTTTAGCCTGCTTTTTTCATGGAAATGGGAATTTTTTTTTTTTTTTAAAAAAAAACAACACAATTATGACAGATAGTTTTGCTGGGTATATTAGCTTGGCTTGGCAATTGTGATTTTTCAGAATTTGAAAGACATAACTCTATGCACTTCTTGCTTTTATGGCTTGAGTTGAAAAGTCAGCATTTGTCATGATCAGCCTACCTTTGCACGTGATTTGGCCCTACTTCTTTTCAACTTTCAGAATAACTTCTTTGCTCTATATATTTGATGTTTTAGCTATAATATAACACAGATAGTTTCTCTTTTTTTTTTCGTCCTGACTGTTTGATGTTTTATGCAGATCATATAGCTGGATGGTCTCTTTTCTTAGATCTGGAAATGTTTTTTCTATGACTAAAAATATTTTGTCAAGTGTTTGAGAACTTTATATGATATATTTTGATCATATTGACCCCAACTAATTCTTTTAAAACTTCCTGGATAAATCCAAATCACTCAAACTTCATGTCCTTTAAAACATTTAATAACCCATGAACTCTAATTTCTATATACCTCTGGGTGTGAGATGGAACATTGGCTGTAGAATGATTGATTTACCAAGAGCTATATTTTTTTTTTTGAAGAGAATTTTTCCTCCCTTATAAGCCATCAAAGCTACTCAGTTTCCATAGCTACTCAGTTAAGCATGGGGAATTCTTCCCACTCCATGCTAGAATATTAACTGCCTTGATCTTATACAGGTCTTATTCAGGTAACCACAGCTACTGGGAATTCATGGGTTCAGTAGTCCTGTCACACCCAGAAGACACTTTTTCTATGGAACTTCCATTGCCTCTAGCTCTTACAATATTTCTATTCTGTCTTCCATGATGGTCTCTGAGTCTTGGTACTTCTGTGATTTTTGTTTGTTTGTTTGTTGTTTTTAGAGACAGGATTTCTCTGTATAGCCCTGGCTGTCCTGGAACTCACTCTGCAGACCAGGCTGGCCTCGAATTCAGAAATCTACCTGCCTCTGCCTCCCAAGTGCTGGGATTAAAGGCATGAGCCACCATGCCCAGTGACTGCTATGATTTTATTAAGAGTATTTCTATGTCATTTTGTATGAAATTCTTTCCCTTCTTTTTAATTTTTCCAATTAGATTTATTAGTTTTGTTTTATATGTGAGTGTTTTGCCTGCATGTATGTATATAGGGGTATATATTACCCCTGTGTGTGCTTGGAGCCCATGGAAGTCAGAAGAGGGCATGGGATCCCCTGGAACTGGAGTTACCAATGGTTGGGAATCACCATGTGGGTGCTGGGAATAGAGCCCTGGTCATTGGAAAGAACAAATGTTCTTAACCACTGAACAATCACTTCAGCTCCTTCTTCTCCCTCTTGTTTGCCTATAATACACAGGCTTTGTCTTTTTGTGTAGTACCAGGGTTCTTACATGTTATATTCATACATTTTTAAAAGTTAATGGTTGGCCTTTATTAATGATCAATTCTTCTATTTTTGTCTCTCATAGACTATTTATATCTCCAATATCATTTGTTCTATTGGGAAATATTTATTTCCACTCTTTATTTGCTCTACTTTGTTTTTCATTTTCAACATAATTTTTATTCTGGTTTTCTTCAGTATTTCTATCTCTTTATTATGTCATTTTCATATCATGTGCTGGCTTTCTCATTTCACTTAGCTGTTTGTATTCTCTTGGAAAATATTGAGTCTTCTTTGAATTGTTTTTTTTTGTTGGAGGGGAACACATTTATAATTGTTCTTTTGAGTTCTTAATCTAGAATTTTGGCTAAGTTACTTTAATCCATAGTAATTAATATAGGGTTGGTAGTTTTTGGAGGAGACACATTTTGTAGCTTTCATGTTACTTGTGTTTTTGCTTTGGGATCTGGGTTATATCATTGCTTAAGATTTTTGCTATTATTTCCTTCTTTTAATTCAGGATGTCTCTCTTCTTTCAGTGGATGTGTTTATAGTGTTCAGGAGAGACTGGGTTATAGTACAGTTGTGGTGACATATTCGTCTGGTAGACTGTTGTTCCAGTTTGCAGGCTGTCTCCAGTCTCCAGTGGGGTGAGCTTTCACAGCAACAGTCACTACCCAGTAGTTAACCCAGTATGACTAAACAGAGTAGTGGGTAACTGGAAACAGACACTTGCTAAGTACACGTTAGTTTAGGGAGTAAAGGACTCATTGGTACTGCCTGTGCTAATGCATTCGTATGAGAGAAAGGGAAGGGAAGGGTGAGCAATGACAGTAAGGCTAGTGAGAAATGTTGGGTTGTTAGAGGGAAGTAGAGGAGAGACATTCATGGGAATTAAAATAATTGAGGCAGAAGAAAAATGGGTAGATGTGTGGGAGCTTTGGTTAGCATTAGACTTTTAAAGAGAGGTAAGGATATATGCCCAGATATTAAACCAGGTCAGCGTCTGGGCTTCAGGAAATAGACAGTTAAGAGTAAAGGGTATGAGAGAGAGAAAGCATGAAAAGGAAGGAGGGGGAGAGACAGAGACAGAGGAAGAAGAGACAGAGAGAGTCAGAGAGACGGAGGATAGACAGAATCATAATAAAGAACTAACCGTAGGGGATAGTGCTGGCCTCCTTCTGTGTCTTACTGTATAGATCAGACTTAGCCGTGGAGAGAGAAGCAGCAGGGTGGAGAGAGAAGATATAGACTCTCTGGCAGATGAAGAGCTGTAGTGGAAGAGGAAAGTGGGGTAGAGATATAAGAAAATAAGGTCCCTGAACTGAATGCTGAGTTTGTTCTTGTGCATTAGCCATTTGGTTTCTCTGGTCCTGATTTTTACTGTTATACTTCTTCTGCTGCTCCCAGAACCCCTTGTGTGTAGTTTGATTGTTCTTTGACTGTCCTGTGTGCTGTGAACATCTCAAGCAAGCTGTCCCATTGAGGTTGCTCAGTCCTCACTGTGGCAGGAGCCACAGAGAGCTGTGGGGTGTCTAAAGTGCTTTCACTTCATCCATGGAGCATCACCTCTCCCATTTGCACACTGACAGTGGCCCTACTATGAAATCCCCTTTGGAACCTCTTTTGTAGAATTTTAAATAAGAGTCTTTTAGCCAATTTGCTTGGGGTAAAAACGCTGCCATGATAGCACTGGCTAGCCAGTCCAGTCAGATGGCAGTGGAAGTTCAGGGGGGGCCTGATGGTGGAAGATGTTAATGTTGGTCAGGAGGACTTAGGACTGGAGAAGTAGCTGATAGAGTGAAGAAACATTTGTGTTTTTTCATCTCCCAAACTATAATCAGCCAGCCATTTCCTCATGACTTCCCATTTGACATCTTACCTGGAAGCCTATTTTGAAGTATCATCTAATTGCCTCACTCTGAAAGAGAAACAGTATTGATACTGAAATTTTTGCTTTCTGAATTCATGGATTACCTCTGAGGCATATTTTCTTTAAAATTCTTTATCTTTAGAAATACAAAACATTAAGCAATTACAACCACAGATTTGTCTGTTTTGATTCTTTCCTCACACAAAACATATTTTTGGAATACTTAGCAACCATGGCGCCCAGTAACCCTCTGGCTATGGATGACTACAGAGAGGATGGGAACAGAGAAAGGTGGAACAGAACCTGGAGTCCAATTCATGGCTGCGTATTCTCAGCTTGTTTAGTTGCCCCAGCTATATTGCTTCCATAACCACAGACAAGCTAGGACAATGCCACGGAAATTTGGTTACAAAAGATTAGGGGAAGAAATTTCAGTGAGACTTCTACAAACACTCTTAATTTAATTGTCTTAGATCATCATTTTACTAACTATGCTTTGTGGGCTCTTTCTTCAGACAAATTTCGGAAACATTATATTACATAAAATTAAGTAGGTTTTCTTCCTTTCTTTTTCTTTTATTTATTTATTTATTTTAAATAGAGGGCTTTGCAGCATCTTTAAAGCTTTAATATGCCTTGTGCCTGGAAGAGAAAAAGGGTATGTTCTGTTTCTCTGATTTATCTGACCCAAGAGTCGTTCTCCTGAGGATTCCTATTCTTAGTGCTTGGGGAGCAATTGACAGGAGAAGTAGTTAGCAGGGTAGCTGTCATGGTGTGTCTTTCTACTTGACAGAATGCTATGCCTGCCTGGGTGGTACTTTACCTTATCAGAGTGCAAGGGTGTGGGAAGATGTCACATCTATGGATGAAGAGCTTCCAGGGAAAAGAGATCTTAAAGGAGAAAGTTGTCTTGCCTGCTTTGAACGATGAAGTGAAATCATCGCCACATTTGTGGAGAGCACAATTGAGTGGAGATGTGGGAAGCTGGCCCCAGATACAGAAGAGCTGGAAGAAGCTGAAGGCAAGAAGAAGCACAGATACCCTCATACCAAGCATTCCTTCTGTTACCACACTGATGGTAAGCACAATGGGGAGCCATGATGTGTGAAGGCCTAACTGTCAGTGTGACCAAGGAGGAGTGGCAGAGATGATAAGGTGACATTTGAAGCCATAAGGGAGGCACAACCGGAGGAGGACACTCTCTTTACCTTAGCAATGCCCTGGGAGATCCCACTTAGCTCTTTGAATGTTCCCTGTGACCCCAGATTTTTCCCACTTAGCTCTAAGGTGGTTAAGAAACTCACAGTGAATGCGAGTACACTGTCATTCTCTTCAGACACATTAGAAGAGGCCATTGGATACCATTATAGATGGTTGTGAGCCACCATGTGGTTGCTGGGATTTGAACTCAGGTCTTCTGGAAGAGTAGCCAGTGCTCTTAACTGCTGAACCATCTCTCTAGCCCCAGAAACTAGTTTTGAAGTCCATTTTTTTCTGATTCTTTGAAAAGGTAACACATGATGGAGTTCTCATGGCCACTCGCCTCATAAAGGCGTACTTTAAAAACTTGAACAGCAAAGACCGAGAATCATTCTTCAAAGGCAAGTTTCTCTGGATGTGTGATTCACTCACACTGGTTTTAAATATGAGATCAAACTGACATATTTATTGATAATAGATTGGTTTTGTGTTTTTAGATTGCATTCTATTTATTAGCACAACAAAGCAGTTGATGGATACAATAGTTTGAAAAATAATCATTGTGAGAACCTAGTATCTGACCATAAAGATCATTTGTTGTCCAATTTGATGTACATAGCCCATGATTGCCCCAGGTGAATGGTAACTGACTTTTGACACAGATGAGGCCCAGGTCTGCCATCCAATTATGTTGACTCCCTGGAGCTCTGTACAGGCTTATCTTCACATTGGAGATCTAAGGCAGGGCACAGAGTAGAGCTACAGGTGTAGAGCAGGACTGTGAGCCAAGACGGAGCCCTGTGTATCACACATGGTGGCCTTCGTTCCTGAGGTCACATTGCAAATGCAAATTGCAAGCAGCACTCTGTTCCATAACAAGTACTGAGCTGTGAGGGGAGGGTGGGTGGGAGAAAGGAGGGGGGAGGGAAGGGGCAGGGAGGGAAGGAAAGGGGAGGGAAAGACGCCCGAGGAGGGATGTCCTTCTCCTATGAGACATGAGAGGTGCTCATAGCACCTCTCAGAAATAGGTCAGAAACAGTCCCCGTCATGTTTACCCCCCACCCTCACAACTGGATACTTGCATACTTAAAACCAAACCAGCAAATAGCAAGTTAAAATAAATAAAGCAAATCAATACATACTTTCTTTTAGAATATTCTACGACAGTCATCTTTCAGTGACTAAACTTTAAGATCTGTTGTAATTTCTGGTTGATGTATAAATCTGTCAGGGTCATGAACACATCAAGAAAATGTTACTTGAAAGGCTGTATAGCTCAGTGGTCAAGTACTTGTCTAGTATGTACAAAGCCCTGGGTTTAACCCTTAGCATTGACTAAAATAAAATAAAATAAGAGCTGTCTTAGTGTGCTACGCCAGTCCTTTCATAAATAGGAAATCTTTTTAGGATGAGAATATGACCTTTTTGATGATGTTGGGGAAATATTTTTCCTTACCTTTTCCTATTTTTTTATGATTTCTTTCTTTCTTTCTTTCTTTCTTTCTTTCTTTCTTTCTTTCTTTCTTTCTTTGTTTATTTTATGTATATGAGTAAACTGTAGCTGTACAGATGGTTGTGAGCCATCATGTGGTTGCTGGGAATTGAACTCAGGACCTTCAGAAGAACAGTCAGTGCTCTTAACCGCTGAGCCATCCCTCCAGCCCTCTTTTCCTTATTTTGAGACAGGGTTTCTCTGTGTAGACCCAGCTGTCCTGGAACTCACTCTGTAGGCCAAGCAAGTCTTGAACTCAGAGATCTGCCTGTCTTTGCTTCCCTCCTCTGCTAGAATTAAAGGTGTGCACCACCACCACCCAGCTTCCTCTTTTTTTTCCACTAAGATTTTATTTCATACAATATATTTTGAGCATGCTTTCCCCTCCTCAAGTCCTTCCAGATTCTCCTGGCCGTCCTGTCCACCTAATTTCATGTTCTTTGTCTTTTAGAACAAAACAAAACAAAACGAGTAAATGAAAAATCAAAGCAAATAAATAGAAAGCCAATAAAACAAAACAAAAAAATTACCCAAACAAAACGAAATCAAACAAAAAGCCCACAAACCCCCCACGGAGTCTGTTTTCTGCTGGCCAGCTGCTCTTAGTCTCAGGGCCTGTTCTGGAGGGTAGTTGATATATCCAGTGTTACTCCATTGCAGAGAACTGATTTTTTCTTTCCCGACAGTTATGATATCAATTAGCTTGTTGGGGTGGAACTTTGTCCATTTGGGGAAATCTTTTTACATGGAGAACTTTGATTTTTGTAGACAGTGGGAGACTCTTTCATATTTGCAGATTTGAATCTCTGCAGCAAAGATTTGACTCAATTCATTAGGCAAGTAGGTTCCTAAAGGATTTTTATAAAAATTGTGTTTTGAATATCTATACAAAATTCAATTTTAATTTTGTAAAAAATATTAATACTAAATATATTCATTACCAAAGTTTAACACAGAGAAATCCAGAGACATATTCTGTATAATCTCACTTTTTAACTTTGTCAGACAATCATACTAAAAATAAATTTTAAATCTAGGGCTAGAGAGATGATGGTTCAGTGACCAAGAGCCCTGACTACTCTTGCAGAAGACCCAGTTTTAATTCCCAGTGCATATACGTGGTGGCTCACAATTGTCTGTAATTCCAGATCCAAGGGATTCAAGTCCCTCATCTGGGCTCCCAAGAACACTGTATGCATGTGACACATAGACATGCATTCTGGCAAAATACCCATAAACACAAAATAAGTAGAAGTTTTAAAATTTTTAAATAAAAGTAATATTCTCAAGAAATGTTGCTTTTATCCAGTTTCTGTCTTGAAATTTCTTATTAGTTTCTTTCTAAATGGAATCATAAAGTTAGAATGTAAAATACCAACAACTCAGTTAAGTAGGTAATTCCCCTAGTCTTGTGAGAAGTCCATGATTGCCTGCCTCCTTATTCAATTCTCAATTGTACTTGCTCAGCTATACTGAAATAATATGTTTTTGGGGGCAGGGTCTCACATGGCCCAGGCTGGCCTCGAACTGAGCATGTAACCAAGGATGACTGGAGTAGCCGGCCTCCTGCCCTATCTCTCAGGTTCCAGGACTACAGTCCCATACCATCACATCCCGCTTTGTACTGAAACAGTTTGCAGGAACCAAGAATGAGCAAGGCTGGCTTTGCCTGAGCTTTTTGCTTTGGGAAGCTGAGACCTTGGCAAAGCACTCGTTTCCTGTTTCCTGAAAAGCTTGGCTCAAGGAATCTGTAATCATAAACTATTTCTTGGACGCAGATTGATTTTTTGAGACAAGAGCTTGCTAAGTAGTCTAGGCTGGTTTTGAACTTATGATCCTCCTGTTTCATCCCCTGAGCATTGAGATTACAGGTGTGTATTATCCTACTTGGCTTGAGACTGATTTTTGAGAGGGGATTGCCTATTTTCTTCTCCCCTATCTGATGTAAGCTCACTATTGGGAAAAGAAAGTAAATCAACACATGTACAAGGTGTTAGAGATGCCAAATGCCCTGGCTTTGCATGGTGTATTTGTAATAAACCATCACACGGTACCCAATAAATACATACAAATACAATTATGTACCAGTTAAAAATCAGAAGCCAGGCATGGTTGTTCACACCTGTAATTATAACATTTGAAATGCTAAGGCAGCCAGATAGTGAGTCCAAGGCCACCTTGGCTACATAGCAAGTTTCAGACTAGCCTGGGTCACATAGTGAGATTGTCTCAAAAAAAAAGAAAAAAAAAAGTTTGGTGCTATAACTCAGTGGTAGAGGGGTTGCCAAGCAAGGCTCCTAAATCTAAATGAAATGGCCACATTTGATAACTAGTCCTTTTCTACACAGTGGCTAGCAATGCTAGCAATGGTGTCCATGAAAGGTATATGCAAATCACTGAGTAACAATTTCAAATTCACCCTTTATTCATGTGGATAGTATGCCTCCATAGCCCATAGTTTTCTTTGGAGAAGCAATGAAATCAAAAGAAATCATGCAAAGTCACTCTACTTTGATCCCAAAGGTTTACTTTATGTTTATTTTCCTGTTGCTTGCCATAAATATATTCAAATAATGACTCTAAGACATTTGTTTTCCTGTAAGGATTGCTCTAAGACAGAACTCTTAAACACAGAACAGAGTTGTTCCACCGTTAGGCAAAACTTAGTAGCAGGAAATGGTGAAGAGTCACCAGGTGCCAATCATGCCCTTCAAACAGACCTTGGAAATATTTTCCTTTAATCTCTCTTAGCAGCAGACACCTACTGCTGTCTTAAGGCAGTGTGCGTACAACCAGGTATCTAGGCTAGAGAGAACATACTCCTCTCCTAAAGGATGAGATGACTGGGTGTCTGGGAGATCAGGAGAGTGAAGAGCAGGAGAGAGGGAGAGGGAGAGGAAGAGGGAGAAGAGGGAGAGGGAGAGGGAGGGGAAGAGGAGGGGGAGGGAGGGGAAGAGGGAGAGGGAGAGCTCACCCAGATATGTAGAATACTAGATGGACACTCAAGGCAGCCTCTTTCTTGTCCCTCTTGCTGAGAAGTGGAATGAACAGACTTACCTTGGGGCTGGCGGACACCGAGGGTCAGGAGGCTGTCTTAGGTAGGATGTAGTCAGTAGTGATCATCTTTTATTCTCCCTGTCAAGGGCAGCAACATAACTCTTACCGGGACTCTCTGATGTTTGACAAGGCTGTGTTAGTAATCTCCTCATACAGTTTAACAAACACTCCAAGTTCTTATAGGTAATCTACCTCTCTTCCCAAATTTCCCTTCTGGCAATTTCAGAAGAACACAGTCTTGGGGGTTTTCTAGGACCAAGGTGATGTTTCTACAAGGAAGAGACTGGCTCTCACCTGCCTAAGGGAAGCATCTTGTTCATGTATTTTGGATCTCTTACACTGTGACCTGAGCAGAATGGACTGGGGAGACAAAATCACAATTGCATGTGGAAGCTGCTAGGGCCATGCAATCTTTAAGAGTTGGTGTACTCTGTGAATGTCAACACACCTGATCTGTGTACCACTCATAAACTGACAAAGCCATTTTCCCTCTATGAACACAGTAACTAATTCGTACAACCTATGTGGCCTCTCTGGTATGGTTTAAGCTTGAAAATGGAGTCCTAGGCAAAGAGTCACAGTAATTATATTTGTTTCAATATTACAAAGCTGTGGCATATTCTCTCAAATAAAAAAAGAATTACAAGTTCTAGGTTCTAATGTTTTTTACTATGTTCACTTTAGGTACCATTTTGGCAATAGTCTCATTTCTGAATTCAGATGTATCTATCATAGTTGGGTTTAAGAATCAGAGCATTGTGTATATTCCTGTATCTTTGTGAAAGATGGGGATAGAGGAATAAATTGTTGGAGAAAATATAAGTGACACTTGGGGTAGAGAGTGTTGATCTGGACCATGGTGTCTGGGAGCAGAACATAAAACACAGAAAGCTTGAGGGAGGAGGTCTACAGTTGTACTTTCTACCTTGCTTTGAGAAAGGAGAGGGTGGAAGGTTGGGGCATGTGGAAAGGGGTCCTGAGACAGAGTCAAGAGATGATAGCACTAGGAGCAGGAGGAAACTCGGGTGCCAAGTGCGGCAGTTGTGAGGTGTGTGAGGTGGTTCTAGTAAAGGCAGCAATGGGGGGGGTGAGATAAAGGAGCAGGAAGACAAGGATGGAAAGGAGGAAGAGACGATTAAAAAAGGGAGGAAGAAGCACATGATAAATGCTACACACAGGGCTGGACTTAGCCTGCTGCACGCACCGTGTGCTCCATGACAGCAAGATTAATGTGACTATGTTACAGAGTTAAAGTTCTCTAATTCATACCTGTGTGAATCAATAAAACATTATGCCTCCCTTCCCGCACCAACCGTCTGTTTGTGAACCCAGAGAGGAGTGGGCAATGGAGAGTTTTAACCCAAAGCAAGCAAGGAGTAAGAAGTAGCAGAATGTCCTTTCCTGCACCCCCTTTGTTTCTGTTGGGTCAACGAGAGTAATATTGAAATTTTGTTATGCAGTTAGAGATACATTTCTACACACCCTTCTTTTTCTTCTTATAAAATTTCTACAAGATGGGACCCTTATTTCTATTCTTGAAATGAAGGAACGGCGTTTGGAGGAACAGAGAAAGTAACTTAACTAAAGTCAGCAAGGGGCAGACCCAGGCTCAGATTCCATCCCTTTGGCTGTGGGCCAGGGTTTCCATGACTATCTGGTTACCTTTGATCAGCCACCCTAGACATGTCTGTTGTTTCTCAAGGGTCAGGACTGTTTGACAACGATACTATGAACCTCATTCTTAGCTGGGACGATAGAGTACCAGAGACTTGTCCAGGTGGCACTACGCAGTTTTGAAGAACATCATACCAAAACCCAACACACCCGACTCTTGCTCAGTAAAGCATTTGATGAACTTTTTTCAGAAGTGTCTATTATGGTTATGTCAAGAGGAGAAACTGCTTGCTGAGATGCAGGGGGATGCAATGAAGACTTTACTTTCCTATGGAATAAGATGCTGTTTTATAATAGGCAAAGGATAAGAGCAATGGAAACTGAGAACAAAGAGCAGGTTCAATTTCAACAGTTTCATTTGGAAGTAGATTGCCTTAAGTCAGTAGAGCTTCTCAGTTGTTTTTTGCAGCGTTTGGAAGTTGCAAACCTTCTGTGGGACAGGCCCTCCACGCACGCCCTTTAAGCCGGGAAGGCAGTGGCCCAGGGTTAACAGATGCTCCAGCAGGCACATTCTCTCCAGCTGATGAGGGTGTTTAATGGGCACCAGCCTTTGGTCTGCTCACCACTCACTTTTCTCCCGAGCAAAGCCGTTCATCACATGGGCCTTAGTCTTCTAGAATTTCAGTCTGCCATTCTGGGCACTGGTGAGGTCCTGACCATATGTTTAGAAATAAAAAAGATCAAAGAGCTAATAAGTGGTGGTCAGCATGCCTCCAGTCAGTACGAAAGGAGAAACAGAACACGCGCAGCAGCCTTCTCTCCAGCCGCGGTGCCAGCAAAGAGCCAAATCGCTACCACACCAGGAATGGCAAGCTGTGCTGGGAATCGGGTCTATAAATCACGCAGTGTGAATGCCTCAGAAGACAGAGGGCAGAAAACAGCAAAAACCCACCCGCAATAAAACTGATGTTCTGGATTCCAGCAGACAGCAATGCCTTATTGACTTGGCAGGTTTTTCTTCAGAGTACGTCAGGAGCTCTGCAGGCCATTTACATTCAACTCATTCGTGCAACGGACACATCACTTGGACTTCAAGATGGGGAAAGTCACGGGACTTTGGTCCAACTTGCTTCCTGAAAACCAAAAACAGGGTTGATGAGTAAATGTAATATTTACTGTTCTGGGTCCCACTGTCTTAAAATCAACCTCAAAAGCATCTCTTGAGGAGGTGGGCAGTTTACCCAAACATTTGGAAACTCCCTCACGGCTGGCTCTTCAGAAAGAGATGCCCGAGGGAGGGCAAATTGTCCAAGGCCTTGGCTTTCTGGGTACTCTTGCTGAACTTCTGGGGCATACAAGAATAGGCAGATTGCAAAGGAGGGAATAAGACAAAGTAAGAGATGTCACAAAGAACTTAGGAGAAAGATGAACACAAGTGTACTTTGGGCAGAGTGCTAAATCATACGAGATAACTGACTCAGATTCTCAGATGCCCAATCTTGGAGGACCAAAAGCAAAGGCAGACAGTAGGAAGAGTAAGTTTTGGTTATTAGAGAAGAGAAGAGAGGTCAAGCATGTGACTGAATTTTAATGCACACTGGATACTGGTAGGCAAGCAAGATGACTGGTAGGCAAGCCAGTGAGCTTACAGCCTACCTGCCGAGATATGGGATGGAAGTTCTTTTGTTTTGTCCCTGGAATGGAAGACTTTGTTGTTCTGAGTTACGGTCAAGTGCCCTTGTATTTAACAGGTCTCAAAAAATACAGTTTGTTGTATATGTGTGTTTCTGTCCTACCACTGCCCACCCCCCACTCCCCAAAATCATATCATAGAAAAAAGGTCATAAAAACTCTGACTGCTGCAGATGGCATCATGTGATCACCAGGGATTTATTCGTTTCTTCCATTTCCAACCAATCACTTAATAGGAAAAGGTGTCAAATCTGACAGTGGATGGAGAAAGTAGAGCTAAGGCCCACTCTCGTCCCGTACTCACAGTCCTACATCACAAGCTGAAATCACACCAGTTATTCCTTCCAGCTCTAGCCGCAATGATTCCTTTCAAGATGTGGAAGGTTTTCTATGCACCTCAGCCCAATTACGCGGACCCCATCTGAAAGTCTAAATTACTTATTAAAAAGTAAGGTCTTACTGGTGCTCCCTTAAGTTTGCAGAAACAAGCTCAGCCTCCTGAGAGTTCAAGCTGAGCCATCAGATGGGAGCTGATTGTTTAGAGAGCCTTCTGCTTGTTAGATCTAAAGATGGTTTCTCTTTTCTCTCTCTCTCCCTGAAACATGGTGCTACGTATGTGTGACTGAAGTGTTCCCAAAGCTATGTGTAAAGGTTTGGTTCTCACCACGGTGGTATTGAGACAGACCGTGTGTGTGTGTGTGTGTGTGTGTGTGTGTGTGTGTGTGTGTGTGTGTGTATGTGTGTGTGTGTCTGTGTGTGTGTGTATGTGTGTGTGTATGTGTGTGTATGTGTGTGTGTGTATATGTGTATGTGTGTCTATGTGTGTGTGTATGTGTGTGTGTACATGTGTGTGTGTGTGTGTGTGTGTATAGGGTAGGCAGTACGTGAGTTAGCAGGCAGCCACTAGATCAGTAGAGACACATCATTGAAGGAAACCAGGGAAGTCCAGTCTCTTTTCTCCTCTGATTTTTGGCTTGAACTATGCTCAGCTTCTCTAATACATGCCCTGCCAGGATGCTTTACCACGGGCTGTGCTCAACAGAACAAACTATGCACTCCCTATGCCTGTGAGTGTCTGCAGCTGTGAGTTAAATATTCTCCTCTGTGCAAGTTAGTTTTAGAAGGTGTTTCATAGAAAGCAACATGGACTACGGATGAGTTGGCAGACACTGCCAAAGGCAGCTGGAGCCCTACTGAGTGGAACCTCTATAGCTAAAAGAGAAACCATAGCACAGTCATGGTGACATTGGTGCCTCAGACCTAACCAGTCTGTGGGAAGTATGCACATCCAGCATGTGGAGGACAAGGGCTGGGAAAGGTTTCAAAGCAGCATTCCCTGCTGGAGACTCCTGGAACCCAAGGGACACTTCTGGTGAATGAACAGAACATCAGGCTAAAATCTAACTTGTCTGAACTCTATTGGGAGATTACATGTCCACAAATCTGTTTTTGCAGGTTTGGGCTGAGACACAAATAAATGGAATGGTTAGAGAGGACACAGACAGCTGAGTGAAATATGAAAGGGTATACAGGTCTAAAAAGAGGAACTTAGAGATCCCTAAAAACATAATAAATTTTAGAAATTTTAGAAATTAAAATCAAATTAAATCTAATATAAGCTCAATAGAAAGTCTTATCGATGGATCAGGTAAAGGACAGAATGTCAGGGATAGAAGACAAAACAGATGAGTTTAAATATTCAGATGTTAACCAAAAAAAGATGATGAGAAGGTACAAAGAGAATATACAAGATCTGTAGGACAACACTGATGACCACCACACTAGAAACAGAAACACGCCACGCCTTACAAAATCAGCAAATGGATAGGTATTAACCCAGATCTCTTAAGAATAACTCTGTTTACATTCTCCAGTCTCCATGCGAAGAGCAGATTAGCAGAATGCATTGAAAAACAAGACCCACGTATGCAGTGTTTCCTTGGAACTCATCTCATTATCAAAGACAAATACACCTTCAGCATAAAAGAATGGAAAAAGGGATTCAAAGCAAGTGGAACTAGAAAAAAGAGGGTGTTATCACTGTTTTAATATCTGAAAAAAATGACTTAAAACTAAGAAGAGGTCAGCCTATTTTGATTAGGGACAAAACTGGTTGTCCACATGCAGAAGAATGGAGCTAGATTATCTCATATTACCTTGTAAGAACAATAAATTATTTTCCCCATTAATTAATTTATTCACCTTACACCCAATTGTATCCTCCTCCCTCTTCTCCCCCTAGTCCCACCCTTACAAATCTCCCTTCCTATTATCCCCTTCCCTTCTCTTCAGAGAAAAGGAAGCTTCCCCTTGGGTACCACCTAGCCCTGGGACATTCAGTCCCAGCAGGACTAAACACACCCTCTCCCACTGAGGCCCAACCAGGTAGTCTAGCTAGGGGAATGGGATCCAATGGCAGGCAACTGAGTCACAGACAGCCCTTGCTCCAATTGTTAGGGGACCCACATGAAGACCAAGCTGCACACCTGCTACAAATGTGTGTGTTGGGGGCCTAAATCCAACTTACGAATATGCTCACTACTTGGTGGTTCAGTCTCAGTGAACCCCCAATGGGCCCAGGTTAGCTGCCTCTGTAGGTCTTTTTGTGGTGTCCTTGACCCCTCTGGGTCATTCAATTCTATCTCCCTGACTCTTCTACAAGACTCCCTGGACTCTGCTAAGTAATAAGGAAGGCCTAAGGAAGGATTCGGAATCTCACTCAGAAGAAGAAATAAAATAGACAGTGGAGGGAGATTGATGAACGGAGGGAACTGGGTGGGAGGGGAGAGGAAGAGGGGAACTGGCATGGGGAGAGAGGGAGCAAGAGAGGGCTGTGAGTGAGAACTAAAATCAGGCAGGTGAATCTCTAGGACTACCTGGAGACCTGGGATGGAGGAGGCTCCTGGGAGTCTATGGTGGTGACCCTAGCTGAGATTCCTATCAGATGGGGATATGGAGACTGCAGTGGCCACCTTCTATAGCCTGACTGGACTTCCAGTGGAGGGAGGAGGACATCAACCCACCCACAAAGTCTTTGACCTAAAGTTTGTCCTGCCTACAAGATGCACAGGGATAAAAAGAAAGCAAAGATAGAGGAAATGGGCAACCAATGACTGACCCAGCTTGAGACCCACCCCATGTGAAAGAGCCAAGTCCTGACACTGCTGCTACATAACTGTCTCCTGAGAGGCTTCATACAGCAGTGAATGGAAATAGATGCAGAGACCCACAGCCAGAAATGCATTCTGAATGGATCAAAGACCTTAATGTAGGAACTGAAACGAAGACAGTTGAGATAAACACAGGGAAAATACTTAAAGGTATAGGTGTAGACAAGAGCTTTTAGAAAAGGGCCCCAGTCAGTCACGAGACAATGCCAAAACTGGCAAATGGGATTCCGTGAGTTAAACAGCTTTTGTACCAGAAAGGAAGTGATGAAGTAAAGAAGTGGTCTACAGAATGGGGAAAACAATCTGCTAATTAGACATTTGAGACCGGATTAGTATCTAGAATATACAAAGAACTAAAATAAATAAGGACTGGAAGACAGCTCAAACATAAGTTCCTGAGTTCAGCCTCCAGAACCCGTTTTTTTTTTT
>NW_022196898.1:79179710-79181758 GCF_008632895.1 Mastomys coucha
TTTTTTTTTGTAAGCATTGTGATGAACACTTGTAATCTCAGTGCTGAGGAAGTAGAGAGAGGGTCCCTGGGTTTTCCTTGTCAGCCAGCCTACTCTACTTGATGAGCTCCAGGCCCCTGAGAGACCATGTCTTGAAAAAACAAGTTGGATAGGAACTGAAAAATGACACTTGGGGTTGACCTCTGTCTTTTGCCCATATGTGCATGCACATACACTCATACCTGAACACACATGTGCACCAATGTGAGCATGTGCACCCCCTCCTAAAAACAACAACTGAAATAATTTAGTATATTCGCTGACTAAACTATTAAAAGATGAAATACAAAATAGCTTTTAAACATGGGGAAGCATCCAACATCACTAGCCATAAGGGAAATAAAAATTTAAACTACATTGAAATTTTATTTCACCCTAATTAGAATGGCAATCATCAAAAAACAAAAAACAAAAAACAAAAACAAAAGGACAATAATAAATACCAAGTAAAAATGCTGGTAAGGACCAGCACAGAAGGTAGCCATACACACTGCAGGTTGGAATGTAAATGAGTGCAGGTATCATGCAAATCATCATAGAGATTCCTCAAAACCTAAAAATATAAATACCAATGATGCTGTCTTTTGGGAGAAAGTGGGTCACTGGAGGGTGGAGCTTGAGGTTTTATGGGAAGGTCTCACTTCCTATCTACTCTCTGCTTCTTGATTATAGATACAATGTGACAATGTGTTTGTATGTTTTGCTCGTGACACCTTGATCCACTACTTCTTAAACTCTAAGCCAAATAAGTCCCACCCTCTTTTAACTTTTTTCTTATAAGGTATTTTGTCACAGCAACCAGAATAGTAACTAAAATTGCTCCCTAAAGTGCTCATACGTTGAGTTTACTGGCTTAAATTAAATCAATTAAAGTATTAAATAAATAATAAGATCAAATAAAATCACGTATTTTCACTTGCTCCTTTCATTTGCAAATGTGGCTCTAAATTTTGAAAATGGCATATATGATTTACACTTAAGATCCAACAGAGTGGTATCATTTGAGACACTATTTTCCATTGACTTATTCTTTCATCAGGAGTCCAGATTCTTGGATTGTGGAGAGCAGATCCAATTCATGTTTTGTCAGGCTAAAATAAAGGATCACTATGAAAGATGAAGATACCTTAGGATGAGTCAAAGCAAGGTGATCTAACAGAAGTCATAGGGGAGAAAGCCATGGTAGATAATATTTCTCAGCTCCCCTTTCTCTGCTTGTGATTGCCTGGCTTTGCCACATATGAACACATATGTCCAATGGACTCTGCTCCTGTGTTACAGTGTGCAGCATTTTGCCTGTGGGTGGCCCTAACTTTGGACCTTAACTCTTTCCCCTACAGCTAACTAATTTCAAAATTGCAGAGAAAGTGGATTAAACTAGCTTGATGTGGATCACTTCGCATCAGTAGAGGTGGCCAAGAAGCACATTACGTTCTGGAGCTATGGATAAAGTAGAAGAAGCAGTTGGGTGAGGCTGGTAAATTGAAATACTGGACCATCACATATTTCCTGGCACTTCTTTGTTTGTTCATTTGGCTCTCCCATTGTTCCTGTATCATCAGTCTTTCTCAGTTTGTTGGAGCATCTCTACCAGACAAGACGCCTGCTCCAAAGTGTTCTATTCTTTAACACATCAATGTTGTTATTGATCTTTATGCCATTCTGACTAAATCAGAGCAGACTTTTTCTTCAACTAAGTATTGTCTGGCTCAATTAAACAAATGCATTTTATGTATCTGCTGCAGAGCATGAAGTTCTGGGGCAGCTGGAGGATAGTGGGACAAAGAACATGAGCACTTGAGATATATTCAGGAGATCTCAGAACACAGGCACAAATGAAAATGTTTCTTTTCAAGCTGGGGAGACTTACAAAGATTTACACATAAGCATACAGCATTTTCATACGACTTGAAGAAGTTTGCATACTACATGTTAAGAACACTTTTTTTTTTATATTTTCTTTATTTACATGTAAATTTCTCCATTCCCAGTTTCCCCTCCAAAAAACA
>NW_022196898.1:79181812-79204532 GCF_008632895.1 Mastomys coucha
AAACAAAAACAACAAAAACAAACCCCTGTTGCCTCCCCCCTTCCCCATGCCTGCCACCCTGCCCTCTCTCACATTTTTTTTTTTTAAAAAAAAGAACACTTTTTTTAAAAGAAGGAAAATAGCTGGTATTTTCTAAGGCTTTATTATCTTCTAAGACCTGCACCATAAATTTGTATATAGACTACCTATTGCAATATTTGAGTTAGATACTTGCAATGTACTAAATTGCACTGTATCTCCTGAAAATTCATATGTTAAAATCTTGACTCTTGGGGCTAGTATGAGGAGGTGAGGACTTGGGGAGGTGATTGTGTCATATGGGCAGAGTTGTGGAGGAATTTTAATCCAGCAACATGGCTGATCTGGCAAGGGTCTATATCTGAAGATTTAGTTCTGTCTAAGCAAGCTTGCATGCAGACATGCCACACATCTTTAATCCTGCTGGCTGGAATAGAGATACCATTTGTACACACATTTAATCCCAAATACTGTAGGTAAGGTTAGTCTGTAGAAGGAATCAGCCATGTTTGAAAGTGACATCTAATTGGGGGGCAGACAAAGTGGTGAATCAGAGAAAGATTTGACAGAATGAGTGAGAGAAAGGATACGTTCAACTCTCACAAGAACAGCACAAGAAAAAAAGCTACGTAAGAGATCAGCACAGGAAACAGATGTGATTTAAGAGAACCATTGAGAGAGAGAGAAAGAGAGAGAGAGAGAGAGAGAGAGAGAGAGAGAGAGAGAGAGAGAGAGAGAGAGAGAGAGCATTCAGTGAGTGCAATTCAGTTGAGTTCCTGCTACTCTGTTCAGTTCAGTTCATACAGCCAGTGTAGTGTGCAGTTCAGTTTATGGAATCTGGAGGCAGTTTTTCCAAGCAGAGCAATTCAGTGAGAAGTTGAGAGAAGCCAGATTGAATCAGTCAGCTTGGAGAAGAGTCTAAGCTAGAACATCTGAGTTGAATCAGTCAGCCAGAGTTCAGAAGGAACTAGAAAGGGTGAGCTTATTCAGCAGTAAGCCTCCCACAGAACAGTTACATTTGGAGAATAAAAGTTAACATTTACACAGAATCTTCATGAATGGGGTTAGTGCCTGTGGATTAGAGATTAGCCTCTTTGACTATGTAAATACACAGTGAAAAATCATTTCTTATATAGTCAGAAGACCCTTATTAGACATCCACAAATGCCTTGACCTTGGACTTTCTCACTTCTATAACTACAAGAAATAAGCTTCTGTTATCTATAAGCCACTGGTTTATAGCACTACCTGCATGGTCTAAGATAAGGTTCTTACCATTTTAATGTCTGCTTAATTATTAATTATCTTCCTATAAGACTTAACTTACAGATATTATGGACTTCCAAGGCTTATCATTATTGTAGCTTTTACAATTACCAATAACATAAAGTATTATACTTAGTAAATGCTTACTAAATAGTTTGATAAATGTGACACAATATCATCAATGAAGATGTCAGATCAGTGAGAATAAGGAAGTGGTATAGGCTAGAACATACCTAGTAATTACTAGGTTAAAGGAAGAAGTAATTTATTTTTTGTTTTTGCTGTTTTAACTTCTCAACTACTTTTTTTCTCTAGCCCCGTATACATTTCTCTTGTTAAAGTTAACTTAGAAGTGGCCAGTGCAAGCTAGCAAGTTTGTTTATGAGATTACCTAAAAACATTCCAACTTTGGAAAAGAGTGTAATTGTGTTTAAAATTTTATAGGGTAGAAAAGAGAGGCAGTCGAGAACTACAGAGGACCATGTATTTCATTGTTGGCTTTTTCAATAAATATCCTTTTACGAATTATAGTACTTTAGTGACCAGAATAATAACTTCCAAGAAAATAAATGTTACAGCATCTGCTTTTTCCTTTCATGACTTAAATGATTTCATTAAGGCTTGGCATAGTAAAATAATGTGATTTGTGCTCACAGCTGTAAACCCCCCAAGGACGAGGGTCAGTTCTTTTGATCAAAATTTTCATGAACCTCTCCTAAAAATTTTATATTTGGGAAAACTGCTATAATTTATTTTGAGATTCGATAAGAACTTCAAACACATTATTTTGAAGGAACATATTATCAGGGAACTGTTTTGGTTTATGTCACTTTAACCCACCACCCCACCAGATACCATGTTCTCAAAGGCAACCTTACTGAGTCTGTCTGCTTTGAGCATTATACTTAGCATTATAAAGCTCATATGCAGAGTGGCCCCTTGTACCTAAGGTCCTAGTCTTAAATTGTGCTTCCTGTATTTGTCACAAAAACTTTTCATTTAAAACCACTGCTTTGTCTATGTAAATGTTTGTGGGTGTTGATAAATATCAATTTCAGCCTTTAGTAAGAAAATATTGATAGGTTTAGTATAAATTTGTCCTTTTTGAAATTTAACATTTATATATTTTGTTTAAAATTAAAACCATATCCTGAAAAATATCAAACTTCATTAATTTCAGTTTTCTCAAAGAACAGGTAAGTTAAAATTACTATCTTGTTGGCATTTTAAACATGTTGGAATGATTATTTGGGACAAAGTCTGTTGCTACTGAACGACAGATAACATTCTGCTTTAGTGACACATACTTCATTTTGGAAACTCAGTTTGCCTATTTCAAAATTAGTCAATTTGTTGACTTTGAGCAGCTTTAAAAACTAATGAACAAACAGATCATTGTATCTATCTTGCAACTACTTCTTTTTTTTTATTAATTATTTTATTTGTCATCCCCCTTCTGCCATTCTGGGTCTTCCTTCCATGAGTCTCCCACTTGATCTCCCTCCCCTTTTCCTCTAATAGGATGATCCCACACCCACTCACTCTTGCCTCACACCTCTAGCATTCCCCTTCTCTGGGGCATTGAACCTCCACAGGACCAAGTGCATTCCCTCCCAATGAGGCCAGAAAAGGCCGTCCTCTGCTATATATGTAGCGGGAGCCAAAGACTAGCCAGTGCATGCTCTTCAGTTAGTGTCTCAGTCTCTGGGCGTTCTGAGGGGTCTGATTAGTTGATTTTGTTGTTCTTCCTGTGGGGTTACAATCCCCTTCAGCTCCTCAGTCCTTTCCCTAACCCTTCCATAGGGGTCCCCGGACTCAGTCCAATAGTCGTTTTTTTACCCATTAGCTTCACTCATGGTGCCTTTAAATTAGGAAATGGCTTATTTTTACAGCCAAGTAAATGTTCTTTTTTGACTTTTTCTTTTTTAGAACAAGCTTCCTTTCTTTCCTCCAAGAGTATAGAAAGATGTACTCCTATATTCCTCCTAATTTTTGCTGAAGCTCTTTGATTTATCTGGAATTCTTTATTCTACATTTGAGAGAGAATGTACTGGATATACCTGATTTATTTCACTTAGCTCAGTGCCCTTTACTTTCATGTACTATATTAAAAATGGCAGATTTTATTTTTTGTGATATAATAGTGTTCAGTTGGAAATTTACACCACAGCTTATTTATATGTTTTTCCATCTGTAAGGACCAAAGCTTATTCCATAGCTTAGCCAAATCATGCAGCAGTGAACGTGGGCATACAGAGACATCCTCACCAACAGTCTGCAAGGTTCTCTTTTTCTCTACTTACCATCAGTTTTTTCCTTTTTCATAACCATTTGTGGTAACCATTCTAACTGGGTTAAGTTGATGTCTCATTATGGTTTCAACATCCATTTTTATGACAGGCAGCGATGCTAACTGCCTTTTCTTTTTCTTTTCTTTTCTTTTTTTTTTTGGGGGGGGGGTGGTGGTGGTTGTGAGCCACCATGTGGTTGCTGGGATGTGAACTCATGACCTCCAGAAGAACAGTCGGTGTTCTTAACCGCTGAGCCACCTCACCAGCCCTTCTTTTTCTTTTAATATAGGTATTGACCATTATTATTTTTTCTTTAAGGAATGTCTAGTTGACACCCTTTACTATTTTAAGTTGGATCACTCATTTTTCATCATGGATTCTTTTGAGTTCCATATCAAGTAATCTTTAGTCAGTCTGCAGAACCTTCTCTTCTATCTTTCCTTTGCCTCAGATACTCATCTTGGTTTGAAATAGTTCCATTGTCTGTTGTTGCTTCTGCTTTTTGTATAATTTTTTAAAGTTATAGAGTGTCTTTCAGAGCATGGTGGGTTACATACTCAGAATTTCTCTGAAAATGTTGTAGGTTTTTGTAAAATGTCACTTTTCCCCCACACAATTATTATATAGTTTAAAAAATAGTTTCTTTAAATAATTTTAAGTTTTAGCTGCTTTTACAAATATTTTCATTACATTTTAAAGTTGGTCCATAGAAATATTAATATATTTATGTATTTATTTTCTGTCTAGCTGTATGACCACTTTGCTAGTTAATTCTGACTCCAGTTAATTCTAATCTTTGAGAGGCTAATATACTATGTATAATCAAAGAAAGCTTGTCTTTTGGTTCCTACCATCTGACATCATTCTTTCCTTATTGAAAATCATTTTTCCATATACTTCTAATTATGGTTTGTTCTTCCCCATCTCTTTCCAGACTGTCTCTATCTCTTTACTTATCCAACTCCAAGCCTTCTTCTTGTTTCTTTTTAGAAAACAAACTTGCAAACTAACAGCAACAAAACATAATAAGAACAAAACAAAGAACTTATCTTTTATTAAAAATATTTTTTTCATATACTCTATTCTGATTATGGTTTATCGTCCTTCATCTCCTCCCAGGTCTTCCCCATCTCCCTACTGTTCAACTCCATGCCTTATATTGTCTCTCTTTAGAAAAAAGCAAGCAACTTAAACACCAGCATAAAAAGCATTAACAGAGAAACACACATGCACACACATGAGTGTACACATGTGCACATGTGCATGTGTGAGCATACTCTTATGCATGCACAAACACACAAACACATATACACACATGCACATAAGTATAAAACACATATATACATACACATGTACACACACACACACACATACACAATTTATACAATCACAAAAATCAGAAACCATGATATAAAAGCAAAAGTCCAGTAAGGTAAAAAAATATACAAACAAAGCAATATGAATCAATAAAATCTAAAAACACACCAGTTAGTTTAGTTTGTTTTGACCATGTACTGCTAAGCATTGGACATATCCTTACATGTGGTATGTATGCCCAGTGACTCCACTGGGAAAGCTAAGTTGCCCTTTGCAAGTGGCTGCACAACTTCACTCTTTTTCTTATTTTATTCCATTGGTAATGTCAACATGGATTTAAATGTGAGTGGTATGTCAGGCACCTTTGCTTACTTCTTTACTGATATTCATCAAAATTTGTTGGCAAACATCCTTTAAACATTAATAACAACTTCTTTTTGTTCTAGTTGTGAACAAATTCTAATGATTGTTTTCTGTTTTCTTAGATTAAAATTAGATTTCTTAGATTTTTTCAGAAAATTCTGTTTTTTAAAAATTAGTCAATATCATATTTATTTTTTTAATATCTGATTTTTTAAATGAGGTTTGACTTAATTTCTATTTTAGATGCTTGTTTTGTTATATGCATTGTGGATATACTGGGTCGCTTGAATGTAAGCTTATGAAAGCAAGCCAAAAAGTAGGAGAACAGCATTGCTTCTCCACTGGAAGAGGATTAGTTCTGGAGAGTCCAATTGTGTTTGAAAATAAAGCAGGACTTTGGAGGTCCTTGAACACAGGCCTATGACATTTGTCCTTTGTTCCATAGGAAAACTGTTAGAGTTTATGCACAAGAAAAGCATAATTTGATTTGTTCCTTGGAGACTCAACATGGAAAAAAAGTATTGTCTCTACAGAGAGATTGAGTACACAAAATATAAAAACTCCTAAAAGAATAATTGGACTCGGAGCTGTTGGGTATCACGACTTTTAAGAAAACAGTATATGGACAGTGTCATGGGCATGCAAGCGATCATCACCACTATGAGGCCATTAGGGAATATTGAAAAGGAGCTTCAAGACATGCCTTGTAGAAATTACAAAACAATAGCCACACTGTTCATGAGCTATTGTCTTCTAGGAAGATACTGTTGGAAATTAAGCAATGAAGATAGAGAAAATGGAGGTGTTTATTAGGTTCCAGATCGTACTTGATGGTACAGTGACAATGGGTGGAATAAGAGTTGGGACAAAGGACTTGAGCAAAATTTATACGTCCTTGAAGTTGCGTTTGTCTACAGCAGCAATGTAGACATCACCCTAACCAAATGGCTAACATATTGGTGACAGTTCTGTAATATGAGTGTTTGACTACAAACCCAAGGTCGATTAAGGAAAGAATGCTATAATTCCTTCAAGGGTGTTTTGTTCTGAAATGTCCTGCACACCGGCATTCCTTAAACTTTTTTATTTTTTTTAAATAATGCATAGCTCAGCTAATTAGTTAGATCATGTAATCATCAATTCAGATGAAGAGTGGAATATTGCTAATGACTCATAAATAGATCCTCCATTCACTAACTACAGTCTGTTCCCCAAAGAGAACTCATCATTACTTTAATGGAAATTTTGTCTCTGCTTTTCTTTGTGGAGTGTGATACAACGTTTCTCTAAATAATATAATAACTAATTTACCTTCTTTTGGAAAAATTTGTAGATTATTGAATATAGTGACAACATTATTCTATTTAGAAACAGTTTTAGGGTAATTTTGCTATTATGAAACACTATTACCCAAAGTAAACTGAGGAGGGAAGGGCTCCTTTGGCTTAAGCTTCCACATTCCTGTCCATCATTGAAGGGAATCAGGGTAGGAGCTCAAGAGGACAGAAACCTAGAGGCAGGACTTCATGCGCAGGCCATGGAGGGATGTTGCTTATTCCCTGGGCAGCCTGCTTACTTATTGAATCTAGGAACACAAGCTCACCATAGATTGTACCACCCACAATAGGTTGATTCCTACCCCATCAATCACTAGTTAACAAAAATGCCCTATAGGCAGTCTTATGGAGACATTTTTTTCAATTGATGTCTCCTCCCTTCAGATGACTCCAGCCTGTGTCAAGCCAGCAGAGGAACACATCATAATTTGGCTGTTTATTCCATTACCTGTGAATATAGTTCTGTTATGATTCTTGTCTATGTCTTTTGGGTCATATATAAATGTGCTTCTTTTGAGGAGGAGTGAAGAATACAGACTTGCAACTGTAGTAGGCGATGTTGCAGTCAAATGTATACTTTTAAGACTAGAACTCCTGTTGATCTGTATATGTGCCAAGCCCGAGAGCTGTCAGGGACATACATCTGAGATACATGAATGCTGAGTCCTGATAATCTATTGTATTTTAGTTTAATTTTGATGATCATATGTAGTGGTTATTGACCATTTGTTATCTTCTTCAGCTCTTCAAGTTATTTTGCTGTCTTTTGTTCTTTCCTCATTAATATCAAATAGTTCCAGACATGTACATATGTTTCTACATATAATAAAATATTTTACAATCATATACATGTTTAAAATATCTCCTCTTATCCCACGCTCTTTCAATTTTTAAGGCTGCATTTTAATAACTGCATTTTCAGACTTAGTGTTAATATAAACCAGTTTATCAAATTTTCATATATGTTTTTCTAAAACCACTAATCTCCCTCCCTAAAACAATGACAATGTCTTCTTAGCTCATCTTTATGGTTTCTTTTCCTCTGAATCACATCCGTTGCCTTTCATTCCTGCTCACTGGAGCTGTGCATATGTTTCTGATTCAGCCCTGCCTTCTGGGGAAACTAGGCAGACAGTATGTTTTGTATCGAGTAAATCTATATATCTTCCTTCCCTGGTCTGGCTCTGTCATTTAATTGTTTTAAGGTCAGTTGTTTTGAAAGTTATTGTTTGTATATTTAAGTTTATATTTTAAGTTTTAAGAAAACTTTAAAGTCTTTTTGCTTATCTTGTGTCTCTTTTATATTCTTGTCCTTATTGGATTATTAGTTTATATTTTGGCTTAGGAAAGACACATCTTTTTTTGAAAAAAATTGTAGTTAGCACAGTATTACTGTATATTTATGAAGTACAGTGTGACAACTTGATATATTATATACTGTGTCAGAAGAATATATACATAAAGTCAGAAGAATTTGCATGTCCATTTCTCATTTGTCATTTCTATGTGTTGTGAGTCTTCATATGCTTCTTTCACATATATGTCATAAATAGCTGTTGATTGTAATTAATCTTTTGTACCTTAAAATAATAGAACCCATTTCTCCTTTCTGTATTTTATTATACAATATTTAACAGTTCTGTGCTCCAATGTCTTTTTCCCTTTTCTCTTCTCTTATGACCACTATTTCACACTCTTCTATGAGATAAATTTATTTTGGTACCCCAAAATAGGTGAAAACATGTAGCAATTAAATTTTATAGCCCTTTAAAAGGATTACAATAATTTTTTTGTCTTATTAAAGTCTAAAGTTACTTGGTCATTGTGTTTCTTGGATCACTGGAAGATTATAAAACATTTTGTCAATCCACCTAAATTTATACTGCTGTTATATGCTTGATTTGTATTTAAACATACAAGGTAATATAGTTATGGATTTAAACTGTAAGTCTGTTTTGTCTTGCTTTTCACATGTAAGACCTGACAAGAGGATTTGAAAACAGACTGTGTTTGGGAAGTGACCTCAGGAAACTGTTGTAAGCAAAGAGGGAGGAGAGGCATTCATGAAGGATGAGTGAGTCAACGATGATGGGCATCGCTGTGGCCTCATATAGATGTGGAGAGACCAAGAAGAAGAGGAAGATCCTCTGTAGGCTGGTGGAGACCCAGGACTCTTTAATCACTAACAATCGTCTTCTACAAGATGAGATTTCAGGAGATGATGATCTCCCCTATTTCTGCTTGAAGCAGAGTGTACTTCAGAGGTGTCTGAGAAAGCTCCTGGCCAGAGAAGAAAAGCTATGAACATGCTAGAAAGGATCTGCCATGTCATTGCTGGGGGACATACGTTTGAGAATTGGTTGCATGCTGGTTAATATTCTGTTAACTTTATTTAAGCTAGAGTAATCTGGGAAAAAGGAAACATCAGTTGAGAAAATGCCTGCATCAGATTGGCTTGCGAGTCTTTGGGGGTTCTAATTCACAGGAGTGCCCAACCCACTGTGGGCTGTGCCACCCTGGGAAAGTCATCCTGGCTTCTATTTGAAAACTGACTGAGCCAGCCATGGAGCAATCCAGTGTGCAGCATTCCTTTGTGGCTTCTACATATGTTCCTGCTTGAGTTCTTGCTTTGACTTCCTTCAGTAATAGATTGTGATTGGGACATAAAAATCTGATGAGCAGCCGGGCGGTGGTGGTGCATGCCTTTAATCCCAGCACTTGGGAGGCAGAGGCCTGCAGATTTATGAGTTTGAGGCCAGTCTGATCTACAGAGTGAGTTCCAGGACAGCCAGGGCTACACAGAGAAACCCTGTCTCGAAACAAAACAAAACAAAACAAAACAAAACAAAACAAGACAAAGAATCTGATGATCCCTTACTTCCTTAACTTGCTTTTGATCATAGTGTTTAGCACAGTGAAAGCAAATAAGCCAGGAAAAATTGTCTGCTGCATAGGATATCTGTTACATTACAGACATGTTAAGGTCTTGTATGTTATTTTTTTGTTATTTTGCATTTCAGTTCATAGCTGTCCTCAATTTCTAAAAAGTGAGCCAAATAAAGTTAAACACAGTTTCTGACTTTTGATGCAAATGAGGGAGATGTACCTCTTCTCAGGGCACTCATAAGGCCCTGAACATTGGTGAGCATTGTTTTGTTATTGTTGTTGTTGTTATTTGTTTGTTTTGTTTTATTTTTTATTAGATATTTTCTTTATTTACATTCCAAATGTTATTCCCTTTCCAGGTTTCCCCTCTAAAGCCCTCCTATCTCTTTCCCACTCCCCCTTCTCATTAACCCACCCACTCCTACTTCCTGGCCCTGGCATTCTCCTATACTAGGGCACCAAGCCTTCACAGGACCAAGGGCCTCTCCTACTATAGATGCCTGACAAGGCCATCCTCTGCTACACATGCAGTTGGAGCTATGGGTTCCACATGTGTACTTTGGTTGGAGTTTTAGTCCCTGGGAGCTCTGGGGGTACTGATTAGTTCATATTGTTGTTCCTCCTATGGGGTTGCAAACCCTTTCAGCTTCTTGAGTCATTTCTTTAGTTCCTCTATGGGGACCTGTGCTCAGTCAAATGGTTGGCTGAGAGCATCCACCTGCACTTGTTGGCATTCACAATAGTGTCTGGGTTTGGTGACTATATATGGGATGGATCCCCAGGTGGGGTAGTCTCTGGATGGCCTTTCCTTCAGTCTCTGCTCCATACTTTGTCTCTGTAACTCCTTCCCTGGGTGTTTTGTTCCCCCTTCTAAAAAGGATCGAAGTGTCCACACTTTGGTCTTCCTTCTTCTTGAGCATCATGTGGCCTATGAATTGTATCTTGGGTATTCCGAACTTTTGGGCTAATATCCACTTATCAATGAGTACATACCATGTGTGTCCTTTTGTGAATGGGTTACCTCACTCAGGATGATATTTTCTAGTTCCATCCATTTGCCAAGAATTTCATAAATTCATTGTTTTTAATAGCTACTACATTGTGTAAATATACCAAATTTTTTTGTATCCATTCCTCTGTTGAGGGACATCTGGGTTCTTTCAAACTTCTGGCTGTTATAAATAAGGCTGCTGTGACCATAGTTGAGCATGTGTCCTTGTTACATGTTGGAGCATCTTCTGGGTATATGCCCAGGAGTGGTATAGCTGGGTCCTCAGATAGTACTATGTCCAATTTCCTGAGGAACTGCCAAACTGATTTTCAGAGTGGTTGTACCAGCTTGCAATCCCACCAGCAATGAAGGAGTGTTCCTCTTTCTCCACAACCTCTCCAGCATCTGCTGTCACCTGAGTTTTTTATCTTAGTCATTCTGACTGGTGTGAGGTGGAATCTCAGGGTTGTTTTGATTTGCATTTCCTTGATGACTAAGGATGTTGAACATTTTCAGTGCTTCTCAGCCATTTGGTATTCCTCAGTTGAAAATTCTTTGTTTTGCTCTGTACCCCATTTTTAATAGGGTTATTTGGTTCTCTGGATTCTAACTTCTTGAGTTCTTTGTATATATTGGATATTATCCCTCTATTGAATGTAGGGTTGATAAAGATCTTTTCCTAATCTGTTGGTTGCCATTTTGTCCTATAGATAGTGTCCCTTGCCTTACAGAAGCTTTGAAATTTTATGAGGTTCCATTTGTCATTTCTTGATCTTAGAGCATAAGCTATTGGTGTTTTGTTCAGGAAAATTTCCCCTGTGCCTATGTCCTCTAGGCTCTTCCCTACTTTCTTTTCTATTAGTTTCAATGTATCTGGTTTTGTGTGGAGGTCCTTGATCCACTTGGATTTGAGCTTTGTACAAGGAGACAAGAATGGATAATTTGCATTCTTCTACATGCTAACCACCAGTTGAACCAGCACCATTTGTTGAAAATGTTAATAATAAGTTCAATAGGTAAGAGTTCCTTCTGTTTTTTTTTCCCTGTAAGCAAACATGTTAGAGGACGATGTGATTTGACTTTCTGACAGTGTTACACTCTTCCCTGGCATACTTGTTGTCTTTGTTAAAGAAAGGACTATCTGTCAAGCAGCTGCCTGGGCTGCCTTTATGTCAGCACCAGCCACATTGAATGCTCTGCAGGTGCCTGGAGGAAGGGGCACAACAACTGGAACTGCTTGTCATAGGAACCCAGATCCCGAGGCTGCTGTTTCATTCACAGTTTTTCCAAGAGCTTGAAGTTTTCTATAACAATTTACCCTAAGTCAGAAGACATGAACTCTCCTAGCACTCTTGTGACTGGTGTAAAAGAGACAACATGGTGATTGGTGTAAACACAATCCTTTATTTGCATGAAGTTCTTCTGTGATTAATATAAGCAGCCCTTTCCTGGCTATCTGAGCAAGCTATTCACTTTACTTTGTGAGTTGGCCAGGAAACACCCTTCTTCTTCATACCACCTTAGAATGAACAAGAATAAACTTATGCAAAATTTTCTCTTGAATATTCTTTTCTTGCTTATTTTCTATAACGCAGGATGAGCTTAGCCTGAAGGAAGAAATGGCAGGCAAAGGGGTCAGTGGAGGCGGTGGCCAAGCCACTGAGGAAGTTGAGCTATAAGAGTAATGCTGGCCTTGGCAGCGGCAGTTTGTAGAAGTGACAATAGGCACAGAACAGTGGCAGCAGAGAAATCGTGGTGATAGTGTAGCCAGAGCTCAGAGTGGACTGGCACTGGAAATGGCAACAATAGAAGCAATATCAGCAGACTGAAGGATCAGGGGTCCTACACACCACAGGAAAGGAAGCTGTCACACTAGCAGATGTCAAGGGCTGAAGAATTCTGACTTTCTATGTGTTCTGCGTTGAAGTGGAAACTTAAAGGTTCTTTGGAAAGTGTGTTGGATGATGTTTTGCTGGGACAAACATGAAGAAACATTCAGCTGAAGTGGACACAGATGAAAGGTTAAGGCAGACGCATGAAGGAATATTTCACTGAAGCAGACATAGGAATACGGATGTTCTGCTAAAGCAAGCATGTGAAAGGACATGCAATGAAGGACTCTTTGTTAACAGCACACAGGTATTGGTTCGCCTTCCATTGTGTAGTTGAGTTGCATTTGTTGGGGTTCTATAGAGAGAAAATACACCAAAAAAACTTCTGGTGGTGTGCTGTGGCTTCTTGCTGCTTCTGTGGACTTGGGCTGATTGGTAGAGTGATGTCAGCTGAGACAGTTGCACATGCAGAGGCAAGACAAGTGCCGAGGCAAGACCTGAGTAGGATGCAAGATGTTTGGAGAGAGTATAAAAAGAACTTGACAGACAGTGGGAAGCAGTCTTGGCTTGCTCGCATAGCTGAACGCTTGCTGGTTTCCTATCTTCACTGATCTTCCCTTTGCTGAGAGAGGCATGGTGAGAACTTTTCTGGTGTTCCCATTAGCCCTAGCATCCCTTCAGATCCTTCCTGCTGCTGACTCATGCTGAGGCTGAGGCCCGGCTGTCTCTGCTAGGTTGTGCCACTGTTGTTAACCTGAACTGGACTGCTAGTATATCCAAAAAGTGTTTGTGAATGGATCCAGCTGCCTCTGTTGACTCCTGGGAATTAAACTGCTGATTTCTGGACAATGCAGATAGGATTTCCTCTAAAGAACCTTTCTAAACAGGTACACTTCCCCCATATTCTTTCTACTACCTCTGGTTGGTGGTGGGCTGGAAGGGAAGTTAAATTATTTAAGAACCATCATTAAAAATAGGCTTTGAAAAAAGTTAAAGTTACACTGTATGTTTGGAGAATACATGATGGTCATACTTTTATGTGAGTTTTAGGTTTTAAGCAAGTGGGCTTATTAAATACATAGCAGGCAAAATAAAAGAAAATAGCAAGTAGTAAGAAGGCAGAAGCAGAAGATAGTAAAACATCATTAAACCAGGCACTCACAACCTCCGACAGAAGTAGCCTGACAGAACCACCAGAGGTGATGCGTTCATTACACTTCTGTTGCTGTGGTAAGACACTATTTTTGAAGGCAACTTGTAGGAGAAACAGTTTAGTTGAGGCTCATGGCTTCAGAGAATTAGAGTCCATGGTAGTAGAACAGAGGTAGCAAGCAACACGTGGCCTAAGCAGCAGAGCTGGTGAGAGCTTACACCTTGAACTGCAATGGTGTGAGTCTTTGAACCCCTCAACTCCTGCCTGCAGTGCCCTGCTTTCTCCAGTATGGCCACACCTCTGAAGCCTTCCCAAACAGTGTCACCAACTGGTAGCCAGGTATTCAAATGCATGAGAACATGGAGGAGGAATCCCATTCAAACCATTAAATGATGGTACCATCAAATGGGGGATCAGAGCCTCCAGCAGTCATCCGTTGGGGAGTCCCCACAGAGTCAGACAGCTAGAGTTCACAGCTGAGAGATTTCCAGTTTTCTGTTCCCACTGCAGGCATTTTTATAGCACAGGGTAAACAATGATAACATGTGTTCTCATGGACACAGAATTTTTTAATATCCTTAGTTGCTCACTGTTTCTTCTGCTTTGTTATAGAATAGGAGTCCAATCTGCCCCAGGACAGGAAGTTTCGGAAGTTACTTTAACTAAACATGCTAGAGTCTAAGGTAAAAGAGGCCTCCTCTCTCTGAAAGTCCACTTTCAACAAGCTTAGACAGCAACTAAAACTTTCCTAATACACTGTATACTGTACAAGGCTTATATAGCAGCTTAGTATATATACACCTGTCATATTGGGGTAAAGGTCCTAAGGAGATCTATACTGGGGCTGTCACAGTAGAGGTCACTATCTGCTATTGTTCCCTGTGGTCTACTGTTGTTGCTTATGATTGCTAGAATCTAAAAGTTTCAAAATTTGCCAAAGGACTAATTACTGGAAAAAAAAATATATCCTTGACTTTTTATGATTTCTACTTGAGTCACTTAAGAGGACCCCAGGAAGTTAATTTGTAGTAATTTCACTGGGAAGTTTAGGGACAGGAACTATGGACCCCACTACTGTCACTTGTACCAAGGTAGCGAGAGAGTACATGGCTCGCACTGTGGCCACTCTGTTTACGGATCCGTTGTGTTGGCATTGAGCTGGGTTAAGAGCAGAAACTAGTCATTAAGGTGCATTTGACGAGTTAGTGTGCTCATTGAGGTTGATAGGATCTCCTCTGCTGTTTCCTATATGGGGAGCATGAGTGCGAAGTTAAAGCCTTGAGCAGAATTTCTCTCCTGTCACAGGTATGTTCATGTGCCTCTCCTGTAAATGCCCCGTCTTTAATCTTTCAGAGGTGTACCATGAGTGACCCCCCTTCTTTCTCTCTTGGCAAGGCTACCCAGACTATTGTAATGGGAAGACAGCAGGACCAGCATCCTTGTGCCTGTAGACTCTAAGGGAAGCAGTGTATCTGTGATTACAAGAGGATATGGCATAGCTTTTGATTTGCTGTGTTGGCTGTGGAGAACTGTAACAAGGACTTCTCTCAATCCATTCCCCCTGATAACTATTTCTAAAGACAAAAAGAAAAAAATGTGAAGCATCTGATAGTTGCTAGACATATTTATTGTGACTATATTTCACTCTGACTGGAAAAATTCAAAGGAGTGGATCCACAGACACCATGGAGTGATCTGTGATCCCCAGTGTATTATTCTAATACTTTATCCAACTCTCAAAGGAGATGGCTTGCATTTTCTCCCATGTTACCTTAGAAAACTCTTGTAGGTCCCTTTGGAGACACAGCCTAATTTGTACTGACTGGGTGTTCTGGTCTCTGTGCTGTATTGTCTTGATGGCTGATGGCCTCTGGCTCTGAGAACTGGTTATAAGCCAGTTGAGTATTAAGTTACCATGTTCTAATACGATTCCTGACATTGGTCTTCTGTTCCGCAGCTTACGAATTTTTATCATTACATAGGTCAGGTTACATGCCCCTTCATTGGCTGTCCACACCTCTTGCTTTCAGAAATAAGACGGTCTACTAGCCACGGATACAGACTCCCACAGGCAAAGGCCCTTTCATCCCACTCTGGCCTTGTTGCTATTGCAGGAAATATCTTCACACTGACTCTAATGAGTAACTGCTGTCACCTTTCCTTTGCTAGTCTAAAGCCATGTTACCTATAAAGGCATGCAGAAGTTTGAGATCCAGGGGGCATCCCCGTCATACAGCACACAGCCTCACTGAGTTGCATAGCACCAGAGAACATGAGTTACTTTCCAGTGAAGGTCATGTCCGCCATTCCATAGCCTGAAAACACAGCCAGTGGGTTTGCTCTCAGGCTCACGTAATTCAGCTTCAATCCACCTCATTTGAAATTCCTTGTTCATTCTTCTATAATCAGTCTGGCACAATTGAAGCTAAAACTTAATTTGATTGTGAATTATATTATTAAAGCCTTTAATTCTAGCTAAAAAGTATAACTATATTTACAATATAGTTTAAAAGGCTATGATACATTTTTCTCCCTCATGTACATGGATTATTTCAGTTTTTTCACAAATTTTGAGGTCAATATGAGATATTTGTCTAAATAGGCCCAACAATTATCCTTATTCGTTTTGTCCTTAAATAGTGAATATTCTTTTAAGAAAGGGTGCTTTTGTGTAAGAAAGCAATCAACTTTTAATCTCTACTTAATAGTGTAAGAGTTCTATAATTGAGAATGGTATTCCAAAAGATAAGATATTGGTGAGGTCTCACAGAGGAACTGACAGAGCTTGCTCTCCTGCCTTCTTGTGCCCTCCTTGGGTAGGTCTCACAGAGGAACTGACAGAGTTTGCTCTCCTGCCTTCTTGTGCCCTCCTCAGGTAGGCCTCACAGAGGAACTGACAGAGCTTGCTCTCCTGCCTTCTTGTGCCCTCCTCAGGTAGGCCTCACATAGCAACTGACAGAGCTTGCTCTCCTGCCTTCTTGTGCCCTCCTTGGGTAGGTCTCACTGAGGAACTGACAGAGCTTGCTCTCCTGCCTTCTTGTGCCCTCCTTGGGTAGGTCTCACAGAGGAACTGACAGAGCTTGCTCTCCTGCCTTCTTGTGCCCTCCTCAGGTAGGTCTCACAGAGGAACTGACAGAGCTTGCTCTCCTGCCTTCTTGTGCCCTCCTCACCCAGGGTTTCCTGCTTCTCTGCTCACTGTGCTTACCATGATCCAGAACAGAATTAACAAGCAAGACATAATTTTTCAATCAAATCCTAAGCAATATGATTTGTGGTGTGTGTGTGAACATATACATGCATGTGTGTGAGTATGCTTATGTGTATGTGCCCATGCATGTGTACATATGCGTGTGTATAGAAACATATGTGTGGAGGCCAGAGAGAATGACCCCTTAGTCATGGTTTCACAGGCAGCAAACAGCCATCTGTGTGTGTGTGTGTGTGTGTGTGTGTGTGTGTGTGTGAGAGAGAGAGAGAGAGAGAGAGAGAGAGAGAGAGAGAGAGAGAGAGGTCCCTCATTGATCTGGAGCTTGCCTGCCTAACAAAACTCCATGGATTTGCCTGTCTTCACCTCCCCAGCACTGGGAATAAGAGTCCTCACTCCCACACCTGGCTATTTTACATGGGTTCCGGGGATTGATTGCATATCTTCACGCTTGCATGGTAAGCACTTTACTGATAAGTTACCTTCCAATCCCCAAGGAATATGATTTTTAGAAAGATAGTTTCTGTTTTCTATCCAGAATTGCAGTATTAGATTGCTTCTCTTTAGTATGGAAATGCACTGGCCATGTCTCTCATTGTGGAACTCTAGCTGCCCCCACTTGGGATTCACTATGCATGTGTGCCAGGATCCCAGCTCCTCCACACTGCTCCCAGCCAACGACTAAGCACGGAAAAATGTAAATTGTAAGATAAAATTGTAAGATGTGGGACTCTTCATCATCCAATAGTCCAGCCAAAATGTCCTCCCTGAGTTTCTCCTTTATCCAGTATCCGACTTCCATGTTAGAAGCTCCTCCAGCACTTTCCCTTTACCCAATATTTATTTACATATTGTACTTTTTATGAATTGCTGTGTAAGAAATGATCTCCTCCAGTGTGCTATGACCTCCATGGCTTTGAACTTGACCTGACTGGTGAGATGAAGGAATGAGGAAAGGACAGACACACAGACAGATTGGGCGGGCTGTGGGCTCTGATGGAGATGCGGCAGTAGCAGCCTGGAACCTCAGTGTGTTTATTGTATTACATGGAGGAGAAGGCCGATTCATTGCATGCAGCTGAATAAAGAGGTGAATAAAGAGGTGGGTTTATTATATGCAGCCAAACTAGGAGGAATTGGGTTAGCTAATCTAGGTAGGGAGATGGCCTCTGTGGGGAGGAAGCCGTGGCTTATAGTTTCTTTATACGTTGGTTTTCACCAATGGATGATTGTTTGTAATATCTGTCCTTAACCAGAGGAAGGCTTTATCATTCTTTTGATCCCCATCCAAGAAAAGTCTTGCCATTCCTATGGGTCAGGGGCACTGGGTTTGGGATGTAGCTGTGATCATGTCAATGATGCACATTCACTCAGGACTTCAACCAGTCCCTGTACAAGTGAGCATCTTACAACATACTTTTATCATCTCTCAGTTATTACAATCATGGCATGCTGGTTAGTTTTGTGGGCAGGAGGCTCCTAGGAGTTATAAGAGAGGTAACTGAATGTGAGCCTGAAAGTCATACAGTTAACGTCTTTCCTTCATGATTTCTGCCTTGGCTCCTGTTTGAGTTCTTGAAGTTCCTGACTTCTCATTGATTAGCTGTGATCTGGTCTTGAAAGCCAAATAAGCCTTTTCTTCCCCAAACTGCTTTTGGTCAGTTTCTATCCCAGAAATAGAGAAGAAAGCTGTAAAAGTTGGTACCAGAGAGTGAGCTATTGCTATGACAATACTGACCATGTTGTTTTATGGGAAGTGTGGAAATGTTTGGAAAGTTGGGATGGAAAAGCTATTCATGCTCATAGCTTAATGGACTCATGTGGAAACTTGAAAGATAAGCATGTTGAGAGTAACACAGACAATGGAGGCTTGGCTTGTGAAGTTTCAGAGGGAAATTAAGACTTCTATTTGGGCTGTTCCTATGATGTATATGAACTAAGAGTCTTTAGTTTGTGGTCAGCTTGAGAGATTTTGTGATTCACAAAAGAACAGCGCCGAATAGTGAAACTTTCAGTTTACTTTACTGGGATAACTGATGTTGGTTAGCTGGAGCTAACCATTTGTGCTTAATAAGAGACAAATATCGTTGTGATGAAATCTTCTCGGAAGAGTTTTCTCAGAGACAGCACACAGAAGCTCTGGTCCTTCTGTGTGGAGCTCTTGGTGTGGAGACCAAGCCTGAACATCCTGGAAGCAGAACCTAGTAAATGTGTCAGAGTCTTTCATATGCACTAGTTTTGAAGGCATGGAGGGTCACGGGGAACAGTTGACATGTTCAGGGTTGGAGTCCCTACAGAGAAGCTAAGAGACCATCATTGAAGATTCAGCTTAAGTTGTAGTGGAGACTCAGCTTTGAAGGTGTCATGGAAACAGAGGTCTCCAAGCCTTTGGAGTCCAGAGGATACTGAGTGAGTCCCAAACATTAAGACATTAAACTATTTCCATGGTTACACTTGGTTTTGCTTTAATCTGATTGTTTCCTCTTCTAAGAAGGACCAAAGCATCCACACTTTGGTCTTCCTTCTTTTTGAGCTTCATATGGTCTGTGAATTGTATCTTGGGTATTCTGAACTTTTGGGCTATATCCATTTATCAGAGAGTGCATACCATGTGTGTTCTTTTGTGACTGGGTTACCTCACTCAGGATGATATCCTCCAGATCTATTCATTTCATTAAGAATTTCATAAATTTATTGTTTTTAATAGTTGAGTAGTACTCCATTGTGTAGATGTACCACATTTTCTGTATCCATTCTCTGTTCAGGGACATCCGGGTTGTTTCCAGCTTCTGACTATTATAAATAAGGCTGCTATGAACATAGTGGAGCATGTGTCCTTATTAAATGTTGGAGCTTCTTCTGTTTATATGCCCAGGAGTGGTATTGCTGGGTCCTCAGATTATACTATGTATAATTTTCTGAGAAACTGCCAAATTGACTTCCAGAGTGGTTGTACCAGCTTGCAATCCCACCAGCAATGCAGGAGTGTTCCTCTTTCTCTACAATCTTGCCAGCATCTGCTGTCATCTGAGTTTTTATTTTATTTTATTATTAGATATTTTCCTTATTTACATGTCATATTTCCCAGTCCCCTTTCCCAGTTTCCCCTCAGAAAAAAAAAGAAAAGAAAAATAATATAAAAAAACAAAACAAAACAAAAAAAACTCCAAAGACCAAAAAAACCCTGTTGCCCCTCCTCCTGCTCACCAACCTACCCTCTCCTGCTTCCTGGCCCTGGCATTCCCCTACACTGGGACATAGAACCTTCACAGGGCCAAGGTCCTCTCCTCCCATTGATGACCAACCTAGCCATCTTCTGCTACATATGCTGCTGGAGCCATTAGTCTCACCATGTGTACTCTTTGGTTGGTGGTTTAGTCCTTGGGAGCTCTGAGGGTACTAGTTAGTTCATATTGTTGCACATCCTAAGGGGCTGCAAACCCCTCAGCTCCTTGGGTCCTTTTTCTAGCTTCTTCATTGGGGACCCTGTACTCAATCCAATGGATGGCTGTGAGCCATCTGTATTAGTCAGGTATATCAGAGACTCTCAGGAGACAGCTATATCATGCTCCTGTCAGCCATCAGGCATCCACAGTAGTGTCTGGATTTGATGATTGAATATGGGAAGGATTCTCAGTTGGAGCAGTCTCTGGATTGCCATTCCTTCAGTCTCTGCTCCATAGCTTGTCTCTACAACTCCTTCTATGGGTGTTTTGTTCCCCATTTTAAGAAGGAACAAAGTATCCACATTTTGGTCTTCCTTCTTCTTGAGTTTCTTGTGGTTTGTGGATTGTACTTTGTGTATTCTGATCTTCTGGGCTAATATCCACTTACCAGAGAGTGCATACCATGTGTGTTCTTTTGTGATTGGGTTATCTCACTCAGGATGATAATCTCTAGATCCATCCATTTCCCTAAGAATTTCATAAATTCATTGTTTTTAATAGCTGAGTAGTATTCCATTGTGTAGATGTACCACATTTTCTGTATCCATTCTCTGTTGAGGAACATTTGGGTTGTTTCCAGCTTCTGGCTATTATAAATAAGGCTGCTATAAACATAGTGGAGCATGTGTTCTTATTACATGTTGGAGCATCTTCTGGGTATATGCCCAGGACTGGTATAGCTGGGTTCTCTGGTAGTACTATGTCTAATTTCCGGAGGAACAACCAAATTGATTTCCAGAGTGGTTGTACCAGCTTGCAATCCCACCATCAATGAAGGAGTGTCCCTCTTTCAACACATCCTCTCCAGCATCTGCTGTCACCTGAGTTTTTTTATCCTAGCCATTCTGACTGGTATGAGGTGGAATCTCAGGGTTGTTTTGATTTGCATTTCCTGATGACTAAGGATGTTGAACATTTCTTTTGGTGCTTCTCAGCCATTCTGTTTTCCTCAGTTGAGAATTCTTTGTTTAGCTCTGTACCCCATTTTTAATAGGGTTATTTGGTTCTCTGGAGTGTACATTCTTGAGTTCTTTGTATATACTGGATATTAGCCCTCTATCGGATGTAGGAGTGGTAAAAAATCTTTTCCCAATCTGTTGGTTGCCGTTTTGTCCTATTGACAGTGTCCTTTCCCTTACAGAAGCTTTGCAATATTATGAGGTCCCATTTGTCAATTCTTGTTCTTCAAGCATAAGCCATTGGTGTTGTGTTCAGAAAAATTTCCTCTGTGTCCATGTGTTTAAGGCTCTTCCCCACTTTCTCTTCTAAAAGTTTCAGTGTATCTGGTTTTATGTGGAGATCCTTGATCTTTTCTTTCCTCAGACAGAAAAACATAATTGTACTGTGGGCTTCATTTGTTGTGGTAAAAAGGCACAATCTGTAAGTATTGATAAATTAGTTTCAATTCCTGAGATAGAATTAAGGAGAATCACTTTACAGGTGGCAAGTAGAAGTCACAGGAGTGTTCTTTTAGATAATTTTGAATAGGGGAAACAGGACAGAGCAGTAGAGCCCTCCCTTCCCTCTTAATAAATAGATAAATAGTAGAATAAGGTCAGGTTCTAGCACCTGGTTCAATCACCTGGTTTTCCTTTTACAATGTGTCTATTTTAGATCTCAGAATTCCCTGAAGGAATTTTACAAGGTGGTAATGTTTTTGGAAAAAGTGCCTGGTGGTGCTATCAAAGGAAAGGCAAAAGTTATGCAAGAAAAATCTAGGTGTAATTCCATAAGGATGTGGGATTTTATTTATTTTATATTCTAGCTGCTTCTGAAATTGGCATTGGAAGGAGTAAAAAACTGAAATTCAAAAGGATAAATTCTATGTGACTCTCCAAGGCAGGGGTTGAGGATTATTAAAGGAAATAATGGAAGTTCATTATGTAAGACAATGAAACCTGGGCCAGCTGCAGCCTTCTACAATGCACCCAATGTAATCCTAGTTGGGCTCCTGGGAGCAGCCTGACCTGGGCAGTAATATCCAGCTTGAATGGAGAATCTCTATTATTGCATTATTTTGTGGGTTGGCCCTAGGCACAAATAGTTTACAATTGTGATTCTCTCTTATTTCCTGTAGTTGAATTCATATTTTTGTGGACTGCCTCATGTGGAAGACTGCTAAAATCTTTTATCTTCTTCAAGGCTCTGGGGGAATCTAATAGGAATTTTCACACTGCAGTATGGACAGCTTGCAAAATAAAAAGCCTGCAATGGGATATGTGGTATCTGAGCCAAGAATATTCATCACTCACTGGTACCTGTGGGCTCAGAGTGATCCAGGAATGTCCTTCCATGTGACCAGAAAATCCTCATTTGGGATGCAGTCCATTTTATGAGGTGAAAGATTTAAGGCTAAAATGATAGAGAAAAAGCTTGTGAGTATGGATGAAAAATTTAGTCAGTAGTGTATATAAGTGATGGATGAGAGGTGGGGGTTACTTTCCTTTTATGGGGGCTCATGCACTGCTTGTTCTATGTTCTCTTTGTATTTTGAATTTTGAACTCAAGTCTCAGTTCCTTAAAGCTCTGTTATATGTTACTCCAAAGAATGTCAGAGACAGAGGGGGGGGATGGAGAGAGAGAGAGGGATGGAGAGAGAGAGAGAGAGAGAGAGA
>NW_022196898.1:79204542-79216755 GCF_008632895.1 Mastomys coucha
AGAGAGAGAGAGAGAGAAAGAGAGAGAGGTGAGCTACAGGTTGCAAGTTGTAGTTGGTCTTAGCCTTTAAGACAGCGGAGAGGCAGCTTGAGCCCTTGGGATAGTCAGTTATGGCTGCAAGTGGCTTGTCCATCTTCCCCAGTATTTGCACAAAGCCTCTATCATGAATGCACACACGTTTCACAACTCTAGGAGGTGCTGTTTGTCCCTTGCTATAATCTCTCTAGATCACGTTGGTGCCTCCAGACAGTCAGGGATAGTTAAGGTCATATATGTTGCATTTCCATCTTGACTATTTTCTAGGATTAACTTTGCTTTGTTAAGTCTTCTGTCTAGATATAAATAATATGTCTACTTCTGAGTTAATATTTATTAAAATATATATACACATACTTAATTGATCAAGTTTATTTACTTTGCATCCTGATTGAAGTTTTCCCTCTCTCCACACCTCCCAGCCTCTCCCACTCACCTCCCTTCTCTCCTATTCATCCTTCCTCCCCTTCTCTTCAAAAAAGGGGAGGTCGCCCAGAATATCAACTAGTCTCGGCATTTCAACTTGCAGCAAGACTAGGCGCATCTTCATTTGGCTGTGGATTTTGGCTTAGCTCAGGGGATTACAGCATCAGCACCAGCATCAGGAGCAGATGCTTCTCCATTTCAGAGGCGATGACATTCATTTCAGGATGCTCATCATTATCTCTAGCTTCTACCCAGTAGCCCTCATTCCTAGTCCTGGCAATTAAAACTCTCTGCAGGTAGAAATGTGAATCAGAAATGTCCTTAGAAAAGCATTGTTTGGGATTGAGACACACTGATTTAGAGTAAGTTAAAAAAGGAACAATACAACTTGATTTATACTATATACATATATGTATATTATACACATAAATATATGCTATGCATATATGTACACATATATTTATACATATACATACATATGTATGTATATATGATGTATTAATATGTTTGTATTAAATATATGATATATAATTTATAATACACAATATAAAACATACAATGTATAATGTAATATACAATATAACATACAAAATACAACATATAAAATATAAAATATAATGTATAATATATAATATATAATTTTGGCCAACTTATAGAAAATGGAATGTAGAGGATAACAAAGAAACAAGACCTAGAGGGCCTAGTTTGGAGGATGGGAGTAACAGCAACCTGGACTTGGGTAGAGTGAATGGAGAGGCTTACTTAAGTTAGCAGTTAATATTTATTTTTATATTTATTAAAAATGTCCCTTTGGAGACAGATTCTGTCTATTAGGCTCAGACCTCAATCTCTTGGCAATCGTCCTACCTTAGCTTCCCAAGGGTTTGAATTCTAGGCAAGCAAGTGCCGTGCTTAGCTTTTAAATATGTCTTTAACTAATATACTGAAAACATAAGAATATTTATACTACTATTAATGGTATATCATATATACTTTTATTTATGCATACATTGTACAATATAAATTAGGATGAATATACCTATATTCTCAAATATTTTTCATTTTTTTAAAACGGTTTTTGAAACATGGCCTTATGTAGTCCAGGTTGCTTGATAATGATTGTAAACTCCTGACTCATGTGCCTCCTGAGTGCTGGAATTATTAATTTCATTTTTGTGTATGCTTACAAATTTCATGTGTGTGTATTATATGCCTGTGTGTGCCTGTGAATGTACATGTACATGTGTAGATCAGAGGTCAATGCTGGGCATCTTCCTTGATCCCTTCCCACCTGGCTTTTGGAAGATTTTTGTACCAAGGCAAATTCCCAAGTATTTCTTTTTATTAAATACATTTTCCTTAAAAATATAAAGAAAGCATGAAGCCTATAAAGAAACAGTAAAGTATGGCCAATTCCAAAGGAAAAAAAATAAGTCCACAAATTGTCCTCAAGAAATATTTAACTAAAAATAATATGGGGTGCTGGTGTTGATCAAACCCAATGACCCATGCATTTTAGTCACATCTGACAAGGACTATGTTGTGGTTACTCAAAAAATTAGGAGTCATGAATGAAGTCAAGAAAGCAGTATACGAACAAAATAAGAATATCATGAAAGAGAAAGAAATTATGAAAAGGAGCTAAAATAAAATTGTGGCTTTTGAAAAGTACAGCAATGGAAGTAAAATATTGATTGATGGGGTTGGGTAGATGGTGCACTTAGTTGTTCAACTGCTGTACAAGCAGAAGGACCCAAGTTCAATCCCTACACAAATAAACCAAGCCTTACAGTGAATACCTGGTGTCCCAGTGATGAGGAGATAGCGTCTGCAGGATCCCTGTAGTTTGATGGCCAGCCAGTGAAACCTCATCAGGAAACACCAGGACAATGAGAGACCCTATTTTGTTCTCAGCTACATTGTGTGTTCCTTCCGGACAGGACCTTTAACATAGGGCTTCTCCCTGAATCGAGCCTTCACTGATTGGTTACACTGGCAGTTCTTGAGATCTGTGTCTCCACCTGTTTCCATCCTTCCATCCTCCTTCCCCCCAACCCCTGATGCTGGTCTATCATGCTTGTGCCATCATCCTTGGAATTCAACTTAGGTCCTCATGCTAATTCAGGAGCCACCTTTTATCCACGAAGCCATCTTCCCAGCCATGAATTTTCCGTTTCTTTCACAGACCTCTCAAGGTCCTTTCCAGTTGTGTGAAATGTGTAGCACATTGTGTTACCTGCAGCCAACTGGCTATGCAACCCCGCACCTGCACTCACTGCTCATTTTAACAGCAGCAGTGCCCATCAGCCAGTCTTTCCTATGTGGTGAGTAAATTATAAAGCAACACACAGCTCCCAGCATACAGTAGGCACTAAATGAATGCACAGTAGTGTCCTAATGTAGTCACTGCCCCGTGAGCAGCTTCTGGCTTCTGTGAAAGCCAAGGTTTCCCTTTGGATACTGAGCTGTAGCTGACAGTTCCCATTGGATACTGAGCTATAACCGACAGTTTCCCATTGGATACTGAGCTATAACCGACAGTTCCCCATTGTATACTGAGCTATACCTGACAGCTCCCATTGGATAATGAGCTATAACTGACAGTTCCCATTGGATACTGAGCTATAACTGACAGTTTCCCATTGGATACTGAGCTATAACCGACTGTTCCCCATTGGTTACTGAGATATACCTGACAGCTCCCATTGGATACTGAGCTATACCTGACAGTTTCCATTGGATACTGAGCTATAACCGACAGTTCCCATTGGATACTGAGCTATACCTGACAGTTCCCATTGGATACTGAGCTATAACCGACAGTTTCAAGTTGTTGGAGGCTGGTGCTTTTAAGTGCCGAATAGTCCTTAAGAGTCTACAGATGAAGAATGAGCCATCTTATACACAGACTATCTTTGGCTATTTCTATGTTGAGAAGTCCTAAAATCACTAATGGCTTACACTTGTGCTCCTTCTCTAGATGGGGCCTATTGTCAAACCAGATCATTATTGAAGAACCCTAGGAGGGCTGGAGAGTTGGCTCAGCGGGTAAGAGCACTGACTGTTCTTCCGAAGGTCCTGAGTTCAAATCCCAGCAACCACATGGTGGCTCACAACCACCTGTAATGAGATCTGACACCCTCACAGCTTCAGTGTACTTATAAATAATAATAAATCTTTTTTAAAAAAGGAAAGGAACACTAGGAGAAGGCACCTGAACTCTTTTCAAGGGAAGCTGCTTATTTCCAGCTGGAAGTTGAAGCCATCTTCTTCATGTGCTTTGCATCCTAAAACAAACTTTGAGTACCACAAACTTTTCAGTTGAGTTGGCTTCGCTATGTACTGCACTAAAAAATAAAATCTATCTTAGCTATTATTTAGAGCGATTCTTTCCCTTAAGATTTGCTTTAATTTCAATTATTTGTATGCATTATGTATGTGTGGGTTATTTGCATATATGAGAGTAGGTACCCATGGAGGCCAATAGAAAGTGGAATACCTTGGAACTGGAGTTATAGGCAGTCATGGGCCATGTTGGCATGGGCACTTTGAACTGAACTGAACTCAGGTATCCTTTGAGAGCAGAACTCAGTCTTACATGGTGAGTCACTTCTCTAGTCCCTGTTTGGAATGGTTTTAGAAACTACCCACAGTGAGATATCCATCTCATCCTTACTGAAGCAGAAGTGCTTAGAAATAACAGGACACAGTGCACAGTTTGGGATTTTTAGGGGAATGGAGAGCTGTCCTAGAAGTCTCCTAAGAATACATTTTCCCTTGATGTGTCTTTACGTTCTCCTGCCAATGGCATGTGATATAATCACAAGTAAAATGGTTTATGATGGTGCTTTTACACACTGTGAAAGCTTCAGGATGAACAACGTATATGAAATAGATAAGTACAAAAGACTCCATCTTGAAAATCACCAACCACAGGGATGCTTGAGCTATTTTAAGATGAAAAGAAAGCCGGCATCTACAAACCCACACTACAGCTGGCTTCAGGCGGTTGCTCTCCTGCCTCCTGGCACCTAGACATGTTGGCGAATTCCACAATGTTTGCACAAAGTGCCTATTAAACTTATTTTTAAGGAGGTGATTTGTGTTAGGGGTTTGAAGGGCAAAAACTGTCGGAAGGGAAGTAAACACACCAAATGTGGTCACACTCCTTAAAACGAAGTTTATAAACTTGAATAGGGTTTCCAGGAAGCACAAGGAAAGCATGGTCTTTATCATTGACCTGACGGCTGTCCAGAGGAAAATGGCAGCCTGACAGCAGGCTTTTTTCAATCACTTGGTAACACACAGTGGACTGAGTAGCTATCAAAAAACTACGCCTTCATCTGCGTTCTCCCTTAAAATCACAGAGATGTAATGGTCCACATTTCTACCCCATTCCAGCCGTTAATGACTAGAAAAGTCTCCAAACCACACATTGTGAATTTCCTATCATAATAGAGTGAAAATTAAATCAGCTATTAAGTCTCTTAGCTAGGGCAATGTGGACAGGCATTTAGCAGTGAGTTCTACTCTCAGTCTGCTTTTTTTCCTAACTTGCTCTGAAAGACAGATGCATAAACAAACAAACACTGAATATATCAGACTCAGTGCTCCCCAATAAATCCTCATTAGTTTAGTTACTGCTCTGGGCCAAAAAGAATGTTTTGCAATGTTTACAGATTTTGGATTTTTTTTTTTTTTTTTTTTTTTTTTTTTTTTTTTTTTTTTTTTTTTTTGGTAATCATTTTTATTTCTGTCACAGACAGGAACATATAATCCTTGTTCTCATGCTGGGGCCCAGGAATCATTGTCAGGATTCAATTCCCAGTGTAATAAAGTGTATACTTATACTGGAAGATCCCAACCAAATTAATTGTCTCAGAACATAAAACATGGTATGTGTGACATAGTTCCTCAAACCCTACCCGTTCTTTGGATTTCTGGTTGGTTTTGGACAGGTAGAGTGTGGCTAACGGTGAATGTTCACTGCTAGGAAATCAGAGTCTTTGTGATGCGATACCATGATCACATCAGGAAAAGGGGTTCAGATACCTTACCTGTTGGAAGCCCCATGAGATGGAGAGATGATGGAGTGATAGGGATGAGGGATAAGCTGTGCCCTCCACAGCAAGAAGAAACGATGGCACAATTTAGCTCACATCTTTCAAGATAAACTAGTCTCTGTGGTACAGATCATAAACTCTGTGTTCAATGCTAAGATGTGGTGGGAAAATGAAGAAAGGACCAGATGTTTCTTTCCCATTACATTTCCCATTGTATCATTTTCACTACATGTGCAAAGTAGGTTCCAGATCTGAGAATGCAATTTTTTGCTGATTTTTTTCCTTCCTTCCTTTTTTTCCATTAATTAATTTATTCACTTTATATCCCAATCACAAGTGCTCCTCTCTCCTCTCCTCCCAGTCTCACCCTCATAAGCCCCTCACCCCATTATCCCTTTTTGGCCAGCATGTCATAGTGTCTGGAGAAACTCTCATGCACCCTGACATGGATTGCTATTTCTCTCTCAATCTGTCTCTCTGTCTCTGTCTCTCTCTCTCTCTCAATCTCTATCTCTGTCTCTGTCTCTGTCTCTTTCTCTCTCTCTCTCTCTCTCTCTCTCTCTCTCTCTCTCTCTTTCTGCCTTTTGCATGGCAGTCTAATATTGGTTTTGTAACTAGAGTTGCATCTATAGGTTATGTGTCATGGAGGATCTATGATATGACATATAATGCAATAGTTTAAGACACGACATTTTGCACATTTTGCAGAGAGAATGTATTTCTCAATACTCAGCCAAGTATGGACTGAAAATATTTGAAAAATTAGATGTGTCAGTATTAACTCATGCAGACTATTTTTGTCTTCCATAACCAGTGCATCCTAACAACTATTTACATAACATTTGTATTGTATCAATTATTATGAGTAACTCCAAAAGGATTTAAAATGTAAATACATATGTATATGTAGTATATATATGTATACATACATGCATATGCATATACAGTATATATATGTTTACACATATGTGTATATATGTAAATATACATACATACATATATATATAGTCTTACATTTCTTTTCTGAATAGGCAATTTATGGAACTTGTACATCCTTTATCTCTAGCTAGAGAAAAAAATGAGAGTGGTAAGGTTGAGCTGTTGAACTCTGCCCTACTGCTTGGGCTTCTCATCCTAATTCATTTCTGAATTTAAAAGCCACAGGTCGATGATTCTGACTGTAGGACTTGGTTTTAGAAATTAAGAACAGCTGTGTGTTACCAGAATTCACTCTACAGTGTTCATGGAATGTATACTGTATTTTTCCTCTGACTTCATTGGAAGCCTCTAGAAGAATAATGCACACCTGTCTGTCAGTTTCAGGATAAACAAGAATGATCAAGAAACTTTATTTCACAACTAGTCATATACTGCGTTCAAGTTTAAAATTTCACTATTTTACACAGCTTTATTGAAGACAGCAGTTGACTGCAGGCCATGGAAGGGGAGTGACTCACATTCACGTTCCAGTAAGGATGTAACTTGACCACTAGGCAAAGTCTATGAAAGCCAGTAAGTCTTTGCAAAAACTTAACCCAAACTTGGATCTGCTATAAAATATACAAACAAGGGAGAATGAGCACTCTCCATTTTGGGATTCTGGGATGGAGAGACATGTGCTCATATTTAACAGACTTTAACATTGACGCTTTGGACTCATTTCTCTTCTAAAACAAAACCAAAGAATTCTTCCGTGACCTAGGAATGACTTTCTGTAAATGTACATTTTACTGATAAGTTATAAATAGTTTATGGTGATTTTAAATTAAAACCAGAAGTTAAATTTGGAACATGGAAAAGATAAATAAGTTGAGGCTCAAACATTGAGCATCTTAAACTGCCTTATTATATATCACTTCCCTGATTCTTGGGGAATACTCTTGGGCTCGGATCGGAGCTATTGTTAGCGGAGCCTGGGTCTGCTCTGATAGCAGGAGTTTGAGGCTTCGCTCTAGCAATTTCATAGTCATTGAAGCTGTTTAAATTGAAACACCCACTCTGGCTCTCACATGAATAATTGTTAATGATGTGATATTTAAAAGTGGGAGCTTAAGTCCCAGGGCATTTGGAAAGATTTCAGTAGATTGAAATGTGGTCCAAAGTGCAGCTAATTACATATCAGTGCTGTTTATAATGCTCGCAAGGGATAAATAATCACATCTGAGGGCTGAGTGAGTGGAAGCCTGGAAAGAGCTGAGTGCACTAATGACTGATGGAAGAATAGGGCTTAGATGAGGAGGGATGTTAGGAATGAAGGCCCATGGGCTTCAAATATTGGTCCCTCTACACCAATCAGAGGTACTGTGTTCTGAAAGAAATATCAGGAGCTTGGTGAAAGTGCAGGCTTTCATTTTAAATTGAACCTATTCCACTTTCTTGTTTGCAAGTGTGACTTTTGGCAAATTGTTGGACTTCTCTCTTAGTTTTTCTAAAATTAAAAGTATAGTTATCAAAGTATTTTATAGGATCACTATTAAAGGATAAAACATAGTGTATCATTACCATAGAGTAGGTGTTCATAAAAATGTATTCCATTTAAGAGGCAATAATGAAGTGATTGAATGCTTACTTTATTATTTAGTAGCTTTATAATAAGACCATTAGTTTTTTAAAGTTATTGTTCCTACATGTGTGAAAGAGAAAATACTCACACTGAAGATTTGAGAAACAAAGTGAGTTAATATTTATAACATGCAAGCATATATTACCTGTTGTAGTTCATGGTAGCTTTAATTACAATTATCAAAACAAGCATAGCAGTGGATAATGATGCCACTGGGCATTGTTCTGTTTCAGGTTAGCTGATGAAGTGCCTATGTTCAGACTGAAGTCACTCCTTTTGTCTGGTGACAAAAGAAACTAGCAATTAGGTATTGTTTGCCAAAGAGGAGCAGAGGCTTATGGAGCCTAGAAAGGGTGCCCAGTTGGGGTTTGGACTTTGTGTTTTATGGGGCTGGCTAGTAAGAGCTAGTCTCCTCAAATAAATAGTTCATCTTGGGGTTTAAGATGCTTTGGGGCAATGGAACATGGGATTAAACCCTGAGGACCTAGCACTTCTGGAATTTCAAAGCCAGCTCAGCATTGTGGTCATGGATTTCCTGTCCCATGTTCAGTCTCTTCAGGAAAAAGCCCCAGCGTTCATTCCTCTCATTACGGACCTTGCTCTAGCTTTCACAAATCATGGCTCCAGAATGCTTGGGTCTAGCTCATCACCATCGTTGTTTCTCATTGACTTTCTCACTGCCAGGATGAGATACCATGACAGAAGAGACTTAAAATAGAGAGGGTTTATTTTCACCCACAGTTCATCATGATGGAGATACAAGGCAACAAGTAGGGAAGACACAGCAGGAAGAACAGGAAGCTATCTGGCCACACTGTATTCAAACTCAGAAAGGAGGGCAAGACCAGTTAATGGGGTCTGACTATAAGGCCCAAGGACCTGTGGCTAGGGTCTCACTTCCTCCCTTGAACCTCGTCATCCTAAAAGTTTTACAACCTTCTCAAACAATGCCACCAGCAGTGAACAAGAATTTAAGCACGAGAACCTATAGGGGGATTTCATATTTAAACCAAAACATCATGTTAGCTTTCAGTGAGTAGGATTTACAGACATGTCTAGGTTTTACAGACATGTCTAGTTAAACTAGTTAAAACAAACTAGCAGCAAATGTGAGTAGTGCTAACAAGTTAGCTAACTAGAAAAGTTCCTCCATGTGTACAATCGAATGATTTCAAATTACCCTGAGTCTTTGAGGCAAATACTGCATTTAATAACATATTCTCCTTTTATGCCTTTGCATTTACACGCATTGATGGCTACTTAGTAGGCATGTTCTTTCTAACACATCTCTATGGAGATGTCTTTAGAGATAATGTCTTGTTTACTGTGTGGAAACATCATCTGTCAATGAAAAGCTGATGGTCTATGAGATGAGGTTGGAAACAGAAGGTAGGAGTTCTGGCAGAGAGATATTAGACAAAGGTGGGAGATTCTTCTTTAACTCTGAGGAAGTGGGACACATGAAACTGAGAAAAGGTGACCAACCACGTGGCAGGCATAGACTAGAAAAAATAGGTTATATACGTTATGACCCAGTAGGGGAATGAGCCAAGGTTATAACCTAGGCATTTATTCATAAATAATTACGTCTCAGAATTGCTATTCCGGGAACAAAGAGACCAGATAGAAAAGCTCATGGCTATAGCTGGTGTCCAGTGTGAGGCAAGAACCTACACAGAATCTAAATGTAAACAGAAATCCAAACTTAGAAATGACCAGGTTTAGAGCCTGAGCATCCCCCGTGAAAGGCATAAACAAGCATTCCCAAAGAATAGAACATTTTCCTGGTTCTCACCCTTCAAGAGCAGGAGGCTTTAACTGGTTTCCTAGCAACTCCATGCCAGCCTGTAGATGAGGTGGCAGAGCAACTTTAGCCCAGGCTAACAGCAGAGGTTCTGGAGAAGTATAATGGACACTAGATTTGGCATACAGTGCTTTCATAGGCTAGGAGAGATCCCCGTCATTGCAGCAGCTGGCTGCAGGAGAGGAACGGGAAATAGAAGATTCAGGACGCTTGCTGGAGCTGCTTTGTCTTCAGTCAGAAGTTTGGCTTGAGTGTCTACACTGTGATCAACTTCTCTTACTCCTTTCTCTGTCATGAGCTCTTTCTTTTCTCTCTTTCTTTCCTCTTCTCTTTGTCATTTTCTTTTATGTTCTCCCTTATATCTTTCCTGCTGTTTTACTTTCCCCTCTCTTTCTTGCTTTGAATGCCTTACCAGTGTCTGAGTTTATCTTTATCGCTAGAGAAATAAAACAGAACACTAAATAAACAATCAGTAGATAATACTGGTAATTGCAGAGTTGCTACACCAAGCAATTAAAATGTGCCCTCACTGAGTAATGAAGACAACAAAGTGTTCATTGGAGAAGGATGTGAGGAAAAATATCTGTTGTTCACTCACTCCAGCTTTGTCTCTGAAGATGCCATAACAAAAGAAAGATTTACAAGAGCAAAACAATACAATTGTATTTAAGTTTCCAATGCATGGACTTCTCTAAAAAATAAAGTCATGAAGACTTACATGTTGGTATTTCTTGGTGTGTGTGCATATCTGCGCATGTGCATGGAAACCAGAAAAGAATACTTTGCCTTTTGACCCCCTCCCCTTCTTTGAATCTTCCTTCAGGGTTTCTCACTGAAACCGAAGCTCACCATATTGACCATATTGATGCCATGTAGATACAAGGATTCAAACTCAGGACATAATGTTTGCTCAGTAAATGTTCCTACCCTTTGAGCCACTTTTCAGTCACAAATATAAGTGATTTGTTTTTAAAAAAGAAGGTTTGATGAAGAATGAACAGTTCTGGGGAGATGGGTATGACATAGGCTAGGGTGCACTGGTATGAGCTCAGACTAACTCAGCAAAGCCTGTGCCCACTCCCTAGACCCTTTACTCTCTGACTCTTTACCTCTAGCACCCACCATAAGAAGGGCAGAAATTCTTTCACTGGTTTTATACTCTGCCTTAGTGATGGGGTGGGGGTAGGGAGGGGCAAGGAAGCCAGAGAGATGTTTCTGCTTCTGCTGTTCATTCTGAAGTATTCAATGTTGGCACTGGATGCTCAGATACTGGGTGCTGAATCCTATCCCAGACCACTGGTATCAGTGTTCCTGACTCTTAGATGATTGTATTACATTGAACTTAGAGCATGTAATAGTGTGCAATTTTTTCTTCCATGTAGGAGAATTTGATGTCTTTGGAAAGCAAGAATTCTTTTTTAAGGATCTAATTCCCTGTTTCCGTAGACATTTGGCAGTGGGTCAAGGGGAAGGAAACAAAAGAAATAAGCATTAACCTTAGTGCTAAAGACTGAGCAATGTTAGCAGGTAGACCAGGTAGATCAGGTAGACCAGGTAGACCAGGTAGACCAGGTAGACCAAGTAGACCAGGTAGTCCAGGTGGACAAGAGTATGCACAGATTACAAGAGATGCTGCAAGTATTTGATGTGGGGACAAAGACATGTGAATGAGCTACTAGGAGAGGTTTATTTTCTCTAATTTTGTGACAGGTTCATTAAAGTTACCATCAATTTCATAGAGTATGCCTAATAGTTTGTTTCTAGGAGTGAATGAAAATGTACCATGAAAACTAAAATTATGAGCATAGTTTTCCTGATCAGTTGATGGAACATAGACCTTTTACTCACTGTACTGGTCTGTACATAGAACTAGATCCCCCAAAAGATGCTGTTCCAACAGGATACTGGATACCTAGGCAAGGACCCTCATAGTGGTGAAAACATCTTATTATTATAGAGCCAAGAAGACTTGAATTCTGCATCTCTGATCTGAGACTGCCAAAGTGCTGAGATCACGGGCTTAACAGTGTATGCTACAACTCTTTAAAGCAGAAATTGTTTCATTTCACCTCATCTCCAATTCAACTTCTACAAAAAAAGGGATTCTTAGACTCCATGCTTTATCTGTACTTCCTCTCAAAATACATTTTCAGCCACCAGCCAGGGTGATGATTACCTGAAATACCAGCAGTAGGAGTATGGAGCAGATGCAGGAGGAGCACTGCAAGTTTGAGGCTATCCTGGTCTACTTGGAGAGTTCCAGAGCAGCTAGTGCTACACGGCACAACTCACATACACACAGACATACACAGACACCTACA
>NW_022196898.1:79216765-79230159 GCF_008632895.1 Mastomys coucha
CACACACACACACACACTACATAGAGGCAAAAACTAAGCAAAACTTTCATAGTTCTAACAGTGTTCTAATTCTATACTTTACTGGTGTGACAATCATCTTTACCCACTTCACCCTTCTTGGGTTGGCAAGTAAAAGCCATCAGTAATTTTACAGGTTCCTGAATTCTGGGTTGGATCTTAGTAATTATGATACAAAACCTGAAAGTAGTAGATTCTGTTAGAGGCTTACAGGTTCAAACAGTATGCACAGGGAGTATGAGAGAGACAGGGGTGGAGTAAGGACAGAGAACATATGCCAAGAAAGAAGGGGACAGAATTTTCTGTGAGTCTTGATATCTGTGGCTGTGTATGTGTGTGCGCATGTGCATGCATGTGAATGTGTGTATGTGCATGTACATGCATGTGTATGTGTGTGCATGTATGTGTATGCATTCATGTGCATGCATGTGTATATATACACATATATATGTGTGTGTGTGTGTGTGAATGTGTGGGCACAAGCATATATATGTATATGTTATTATTTATCAATGAATGATATTCTGAGAATACATTTTATTTCCCAAGAAAAATGGTAAAATCTCAAGCTAAAAGTTTAATATTATAGCTCAAAATTTACTTCATGAAGTGTACATAGAGATACAAGTTAGAATGAAAAGTACTTTTTATATTTTTGGTTGTGAGCCTAGCCTTTAACGGCTGAGCCATCTCTCCAGCCCAAAAAGTACTTTTTAAAATTTGCAAAATATCATCTTTGCTATAAGGTCATGGTAGATCTGCCTCTAGGCCAGTGGTTTTCAACCTGTGGGTCTAGATCCCTTTGGGGGGTTATATATCACATATCCAGCATATCAGATATTTACATTATGACTTATACCAGTAGCAAAATTACAGTTATAAGTAGCAATGAAATAATTTTATGGTTGGGGTCACCACAAGGTGAGGAAGTGTATTAAAGGGTCCCATCATGAGGAAGGCTGAGAACTGCTGACCTAGGCAATAGCCCTTAAGGGAGCTTTACATTATTCTAAAGTTATTAGTAAGACACTTCTTTTTAGAAAATAATGTTTTAGGAAAGTGTAACTATTCTGACTTTAACAGTATATAGACATTTTTAAAAATGTATGGAAAAGCATTTACGTTTTCCGAGGTTCTCTGCAAGGGAACCTCAGTGTACAGAAAGTAGTGTTTTTAATAAAGCACACTCAACTCAGAACCTCAGATGAGGCAAACACTCTACCATTGAGCCTTATCTTCATCCTATCAAAAGTATTTTAAAGAGACATAGAATAAAGTAGAACAGTAACTGGAAAACGGTTATGTCCTAAACGTTTCAGGGTTTGTGTGGCTCCCACCACATCTTCTCATACAGGAAGGGAATTTCATTTTCAGCAGAAGTTGAACCAAGGCTATAGTGGCTTGGCCTATAACATCATTTTAAAGTAAAGTTTCTAAAAAGTCAGATGACCCATCCTCTTACTCTGTCTTCTAAATGATAAAAATCATGCATGTTTAATGATGAACCTTGAGTCTGACTCCTGGGAAACCTAATAAGTAATTAAAGGAAAATGGAGATATGTTCTATTCACCTTTGATATCCTGTCAGCTTCTAGATGCCTTGGGTATTTGACTGCGGGGATCTGTGCTGTTTGCCATGGACTCCTACAGCATTTGGTTGGGGCAGGCAATAGGTGTGCTCTGCTGAGATGTAGACCTTCTGGTGTAGTTTAGTATGCCATATTCTCAAAACTTTCATCAAAGGAAGTTTAGGAGAGGGCTGTTTCAATAGCTCTGAGATACATAAATCTCCATTGCACATAGACTAGAAATTAAGCCATGCATGACAAATTTTCAGTTTCAGTAAGTCTCTTATAAAGGTTGTACATGGGTTAATGCTTCATTGAGTAGTTCACATGTCTATGCTGTAGTCTTAATTTACCAACTTCATAAGGGCATTATTCATAAGAGAGCCCTGCAATATTAACTATCAAAAACTTCTTCAAAATACTCTCTATGAGGGATTTATTAAGGGAGAAACTGCTGGACATGGTTTGGTGACAAATTGTGGCCCAAATGTCATTTTTTGAAGGAGAAGCAGGTTGCCCAAAACTGCGGAGAGAGGTAACCGCTCGGTATGAGTATTTAAGAAGTGAAGAGGCTCCTTCATTCATACTGTTAATGAGAGGAAAATCTGGGGCCCTGCTCTGAGCAGATTGATGGGCTGCTATATTTTGAAGCTGTTGACAGTTTGTTTTGGCACTTCAAGAAGCGCTATAGCATTCATGCACAGTAAATTATGAGAGATTAGTGATCATGCAATTTAGAGTGAGCTAATGGGGTGTTTGTGTCAGAACTCTTAATTTACGCAATCACATTCCCAGCACTAAGTAAACATGCCAGCCTTGGGAAACTCTGAAGTGGCCATCCCTGGACTGGGGTGGGGGGTGCATCATGGTGCTAATGGAGGCTGTAAAGACTAGGATTACCTTTCATGTTTTAATTTGCACCAGTGCGTTTGAGGTCCAAGAGCAGAAGCTGTTCTTTAGCATCTTAGCATCTGCCAGACAAACCCATGTGTTTTATTTTGTTTGGTTGGTTCTTTTCCTTTTTTTTTTTTTTTTTGAACATAAGAAAGTTGTAAAGCAAGAGGACCTGCCCAACAGCTGGGCTGCAGTCTTTGCTGGGCAAAGACTCTTCTTGTATTCATGAGTGTAGATTTGCTGGAGTCAACTTCAGACTCTACAAGAAGTTTTAGGACAGGAATTGGATCATTCTTTGAAACAAAAATCTATGAAGGAAGTTACTGAATTCCAAAACAGTACTGTCACAGGATGTCTGGTCTGCCTGTCCAAGGTGGTGGCATTCAAGAAATTTCTCCAGTTGTTCTGTTCTGTGTAAGATGATGCCTAGGGTTTTTTTTTTTTTTTTTTTTTTTAATAAGATAGCTATAGCAGGAGTCTCCCTCTCCCTCTCCCTCTCTCCCTCTTCCTCTCTCTCTCCCTCTCTCCTTCTTCCTCTCTCCCTTTCTCCCTCCCCACTTTTCTGTATCTCTCTGTGCATTTGTGTACTTGAGTGTGCACATGTGTGTATGCACATGTACATGTTTATGTTTATGTGAAGCCAGAGACCAACCACACATGTTGTTTTTCTGATGTTATCCACCTTGTTTTCGTTTTCTCACTGGCCTAGATTTTGCCATGGTAGGCTAGGGTGGCTGACCAGTGGATCCTAGGTATCTATACCTGTCATTATATACCCAGAGCTGGAGTATGCACCACCATGGCCAGTGGATTTTTTGTTTGTTTGTTTTTGGCCTGGGTTTTAAGGATTAAACTCAGAACTTTATATTTACCAAGAGAGAGCTTTATCAATTGTTGCCTCCCCAGCTCCTGGCATGGATGTATTATTATTGTTTGTATTGTTTTGTCTGTCTGCCCAGTCCAAATCCTCTTTTAAAATCACCTTTCCTGCTTCATTGAAGGTTTTGTTCATTGTGGCACTGGAACCAAGAATGACACTTTGTTCAATCATTATTAATTCAGTAACATATAGTCAGTGTGGCCATGACCAGCATGGCTCCAGGCTTACATTCTCTAGTATGAAAGCTACTCAGAGCATAGGTATGTACCCAAGAGTCCTCGACATAGGACTGGTCTGAACTGACATATGCTGTTAATGAAAAGCACGTACAATATAGGTTTTACAGATGTAAAAGAATAGAAATATTATATTAATATTTATTTGATGATTACATGTTAAATGATAAATATTTTCTATCTACTAATTTAAACCAAATATATCATCAAAATCAATTTTACTTGCTTCATTTCTCTTTTGTCTGTATAGCATGACTATTAGAAAGTATATAATTATACGCAGAGCTTTCATCATTTTTCCTTTGACAAATCTTGTTTTAGGAGTGGGGGTTATATCCGTGGAGAAGAAAAGAAAATTTTCTTCTTGTGAAGAGATTACCTTCTGGCAGAGTAATGTAGGTGAGAACAATGAAACAGTTTTGTAAGTTTAATACACACAATGTCTGATATCATAATTGTACAGGAAAGGAAAAGAAGCACAAGGGAGGAGGTTGGGGGTAGGGTAAAGGCTGTGTAGCTTTTAGGGGGATACTGTGAATCTTACAGTGGGCCAAAGTTCAGGTAGCAGTCAGAGAAGAATGTGTCTGTCAGAGATAACAGCTAGAATACAGGCCTTAAGCTGGGATCACACCTGGTGTGATCCTTAGGAAGAGCAAAAAGCCTGGAATAAAATTAACTGAGGGGAGGGAGAGTAAAGGGGAGGAGCGAGCCAGCTCCTCCCCCCCCCCCCCCCCCCCCCCCCCCCCCCCCCCGTGACCAGGAAGCATCTGCGTCCAGGTGAAAGTGAAAGTGATTAGGGCCTGGCCTAGACAGGGACTTGAGGCAACAGGTTAAAATGGCCACTCTAGATGCTGATCTGAAACTACCATGGTGGCGAAGGGCGAAAGCAGGACCGACTTCCTAAGGCTGCTGGCTGCCCTAGCAAAGAACCACAAACTAGCTGAAAACAAGGGAGATTTATTCTCTTAGCACAGCAGAGGCTAAAGATCTGAAATGAAAGTGTCGTCACTGCGGAGGGCCGTGTTTCTTCAGTGAGCTCAGGGAAGAGTGTTTCGCGGCCCCTTCTCAGCTTCTGGTGACTTGGCGTCCCTGGTTTGCAGATGTCGCGCTTTGCTGCTCCCACCGACCATGTGGCATTTTCCCAAATCACTGTACTTCTCTGGTTGCTTTGCTTAGAAGGACACCAGCCACTGGGTTACGTACCACCCAAATCTTGTGTGACCAGATCACAGTTAATTATATCTGTGAATATTATATTATTCTCAAAAGAATGTGTACTGAGGCAGGCTGTGGATGTTGAGTTTGAAGACTGTACTGCTCAACCCACTACTGAGGCTACTTGCAGTAATATTGGAGGGCCGCAATGATGTCTCCAGTGTGGGTAATGCCACTGGAGGCTCGTACATGCTGAAGATACCATGCTGGTATGTCCCATCTGGATAGGTTAGAGAGAGCTGAGACTACTTTCAATTGAGAGAAATTGAGGGAACTCACTGTTGCCTGAATACATGGAAGAATGGAATGACCAGAGAGGGAAGACAGAGAGAAACAAGTTAAAAGATTAAAAGTGAGACATTGAGACATTCTGGATATGAGACACCTGCCAGGCAGGTTAAGCACATGGTTACAAACGTTTAAGTGTCTCAAATACGTGAGGGGTAGGGGGCAGGGAACACTGAAGCAATTTGTATCTATCTGTCTGTCTGTCTGTCTATCTATTTATCTATAATCTATTTACCTTGCAAATTATATTGATCATAGTCAACATCATTGGATGCTGTAACTATATTATATCTTTTCCATTAGATGGATGAGCAGCTGAGAGACAGATTTAAACAATCAAAATATACCTTTATTTTAGAGAAGCTAAATAACATGAGACGGTGGTCAAAGTGACTTTGTAAGAACCTCAGAAGTTGAGCTGTCTGCAGACACCCCCATCATGTCCCAGGCTCTTTCTCACCTCCCTCGAGAAGGTTGACCACATACTCCTGATTTGTAGGCACAGATCCTAATAGATGGCGATAATTTTAGTTCATTTTATTTTTTCCATATTCATCAGTTTGAAAGATACTAAGCATATGTATCTAGTATAATTTCTTCATATGTAAACATGAAAAATGTTGTCTCCTTCTTGACATCTTAATATTCCTCTTAGTTTTGTGATTTTTTTCTTTTATTTATTGCTTTTATTGATTGTTCAAAATTCTATCTTCCACAGTTTCTACTTGTGGATTCAATTGGGTATTTTTTCTTTTTTTAATTAATTAATTAATTTTTTTACACCCAGTATTTTATCCCCACACCCATCTACCCTCCAACTGTTCCACATTCCATACATTAGAAGTGGGGTGGGGGGTGGGGACATCCATGTGGAGTTTTGTGATTTTTTTTTTAAAGTTAAAAGCTTATAAAAGGTGAGATTATGTCATCTGAAAAAAAATTCCTGACTCCAGTACACTCTCAGATTTATTTAGATGTCTTTTTTAGGTGAGCTGAGTGGTGGAGAATTTGTATAATAATGAACGAAGTCCAGGGATCCAACCTCTGTACCATCTTGATCCCAGCTTAGGCGCATTTACATCACTTACCAGAGGCTTTGGATGGAATTAAACAACGATGGGGTGATGCCCAAATACAATGACAGCAAGAGAGACCTGCTCCAAATTTCACTGTGGATAAACTTCATCACAGTCTTTTAAGGGAGGAGTTTAAACTACTCCAAATTCCTCAGACCAAATCGCATTCCTGAGACACTAAATTTTTCAATCAATGTCTCTTGTTTTAGTAGGTTGCAAGCTTGCGTGTAAAGTTGTTAAGTTAATGAATTGCTTTAATTCCTCCCCACTGAGTCCGAGTCTCTGCAGTGGGAGAGCTGAGGTAGCTTGGGTAGCTATAGGCAGGGCTACACTCCAGAGAAAGGAACGAGATCACCTTTAAAACCTCAAGATTTGTATTAGTGTTTAATAAACTCAAATTATAAAGAATTTTGTAACAAATACCCACACAGCTGCCACACTGCTGGCTACCTCTCCACAGTTTCACACACCCTAGATCCTCTGCATCTTGGTTGAAAATCTCCTACCGCCCCCCCCACCCCCCGGAGATGTCTCACCTACTATCCTGCCTTTTGTTATAGGCCATAGGCTTTTTATTGTAACCAATAAGACGATGCCGATGCCTTAGGCAGGCAAGGAAGGACAGAGACACATCTTCACACAGTGTACAATAACCATCATTCCAACAGCTAGGTGCTGCTAAAGACCCAAACAGTTTTGTTGTTATTGTTAAACTTAAGTCACCTACTATCCTCATCATCTTTTCTAAACTACAACATGCCTTCGGCCCTTAAAGCCTGACATGTTGGGGAAGTTGCTCTGTCTTTTCACTTTATCTGAAAATTCCTAAACTGAAGCAGAGCCTGGCGCTTGGGTAGCCATCCATCTTACAAGGCAGAAAATCTCTGCCATGTGTTTAACTCAAGCACCTAGCTATTGAAATTTCCAGGTATCGGGTGACTTGAACTCTTCCACAGATATTCAGGAAGATTCTCTTGCTGCATTACATTCCCTGATGTTCAGAGATGCATGCCTCTAGTGTTTAGTTTCTATCTGTGTTTTTAGCAGTTATACCTACTTAAATCGATTTTGCCCTCTGTTAGTTTATCCACAACAGGCACACTTTTGTAGCATTAGTGCTATGCCCTTCTTCAACTCCTTTGTTTACAAATTCCACCCTTGTTTATTTTCATACAGTGTGCTGCAAGTGAGAAATTGTTGCTACATACATGGCTTGGCATGTTATTACTGATTATTTCTTCCATTTAGCAAATACCCTGAATATCACATGTATATGTCAACATTTAAAATATTTTGCTTGGGTTATGCCAGTAAAAAAAAAAAAAGACACATGCCACTTGCATCTTAAAGAAAAACCAGTTAGATTAAAAAAATATTTGTGGTGGCACACGCCTTTAATCCCACCACTGGGGAGGCATAGGAAGGTGGATCTCTGAGTTCAAGGCCATCCTGATCTACAGAGTGAGTTCCAGGACAACCAGGGCTATACAGAGAAACCCTGTCTCAAAAAAAAAAAAAAAAAAAAAAAAAAAACCTCCAAAACATAAATTATTAAAAAAAAAAAGCCATTTGTTAGAGACTAGTAAGCATCATGAAGGACAGAAAAATGAATACATGGGTTAATGGAATCGTGAGTCCTGGGGAAGTTCACCTATGAGACCATCCCCTGTGTAGATGAGGCAAAGAGGCAACTGCAAGGGTAGCAAGAGAGCCCAAAGGAAAGCAATGGGAGCAGAGGCGAAGAGGAGCTGGTAGTACAAAACAGAGAGACAGCCAGGTCATTGCAAGATGACACATGGTGGTACACATCTTTAATCACTTTGGGGGTAGAGGCAGGAGGATCTGAGTTCAAAACAAGTGTCAGACTTCCTGGGACTATACAATGACACCCTAAACAAACAAATAAGCAAATACACGCGCTCACACACGTACATTTGGTAATTCAAAGTGGACCTTGGAGGATTCTGACTAGAAGATGGACATGTTCTGCTTTAAGTGTTAGTAGTATTACTACTTTGGCTACTGTGTTGAGAATAGATTTCAAAGGTGGCAGGGACAAAGTAGAAAGATCTATTCATAAGATGTGGGTGTTGGGAAGCAACATACTTTTTTTTTTTTTTTAAATTAGATACAGGATATAAAGGAATGGGATGAATCAAGTTTGACTGACTATATTTGGCCTGAACATCTGGGGAAGGATCAAATAGGTATTTTCCTGAACTAGGAAGGACTGCAGAGGACCGAATTTGAGGTTGAGGTAAGGAAGGTTATTCATCTGCAAGTGAATTTTTTCATTACATTGTAATTAGTTGGGACCAGTGCATCAGCTAGGAATTAGGAGGGATGCATGCATAATTCTGTCTCTGTTTTACTCTGGGATGTTCTTGGCTCACCCCACTGTGGTTGTGGCAAAGATCCAAGCTATTTGTGGTTTCTTATTAGTTTGACTGTATATGAGGTCTTAGTGACCTGCATATGGTCTTCCAAAATTATTGATTTTGTCCTTAAAATTTCTTTTAACTACCTTTCCTTCATTTCCTCCTCAAGAATGATAGATGTTCTTTTTCAATAAGTCATAACTACTTCTGCCTCCTTTTTTTCTTGCGCAACTCCCCAAGATTCTTTCAAGTAATTTCCTTCCTTATTACTTCCCATACATTTTTATCTTCATTTAAATAAGAGGAGAGTTAAAACTTACCCATTAGCATTAGAATATCACTTTGCAAAAATGGCTGTATACTTGCTCCAGAGGAAATAACATATTTTAGGCCTGTTTATATGAACCCTAGAGGCTTCAATCTTATGATACCATCAACAAAAATTATCAAAAGTTCACCATAATGGTCCTAGGTAGGCTTCCCAAGCTCAGTCCTCTTTGCCTAGACTGCTCAAGGGAAGTTGAGTTCATGAGCTCAGCTATCTGTACAAAGACAGCTCTGAAGGGGATTTGGCAGAGGGTCATGAATTAGTCTTTATTGGCATGTGTTCAGTCCACCACACTCTCCCACTTTCTCTGAGCTGATGATTTATTCCTTTGTCTTAACTTAGATTTATTTTTAGGGCTATCCCCAGTCCTGTATCAAATTGTTCTATACAAACAATGCAATGATACAATCAATCTTCATCTGAAAGCTTCCATTTTTCTTTTCTTTTAGATCATTAATCCAATCTCTTTTACAGCCTGGATTTACTCTTGAGTGATTATTAGCTACAATCTGAGTTGGGTGGCCATATTAGCATTTTGTTTAATTTTAGGTTATTTAATTTATAAGCGATAGATTTAAGTATAAGAAAATAGAGATGAAAAAGCTCTAGTAAAAGTTATAACTGAGCAATGCTGTATCCTCAAAGCGCAACAGTTTTCAACTTTTTATGACTCTTAAGTCTGAGCAGAGAATTACCAGCTTCCTTCCTACATAATTATACAATTGTATTTTTAGATTTACAAACAAAATTAGTATGGTGATTTCAGGGAATTTTTATTGATCCATTATATATTTAAATTCAATTAATTTATTTACAGTTGATCCAGCTTTTTTCCAAGTTTTAAACCATCCCAATTAAAAGTTTGTGAACATATATCGGAAAAAAAATGAGAGACAATGGACATTTAGAACAATACATTGTGGTCCAAGATCTCGTAGAATGCTGCAAGATGAACACTCTCCTGAGTGATTGACAGAATGAGAACACTGTATTTTCTTCCTGTCTAGCACTGCTCTAAGTAGCTTATAACTAGTCATTTGATCTTTCTAACAGCCCCACGGAATAGGGAGTCCACATTCCATTATAAAAGTGAAGAACCCGGGATACACAAGGTGATCCATAACTTTCTCAAGATAACACTCCTAGTGACAGTCAGGTTCAAACCTTGACAATCTGCCAGTCTTTGCTACACTTTAACAATAAATAGTATCAGCATGCAGTCACAAGTGTAGCTGTAAGTACTGTAACATGTTTGAAATAACATTTGAAAAATTTGGGCAAGTCTTAAAGAGCACTTTCCCATCTGTCCTCTACCCATGCATTTGAGTCTACCAGCCTTCAGGCTGGCTTCTCAGACCCAATGCATAATTACAAGTATCTCTGTTCTCCATAGTGTGCTATGAGTACTATCTTCTAAGTGTAGTATGATGTGAAAATTGCTAAAAAGTGCTCATTTCTCCCATTACTATTGATATCAGTATTCTTTAAGGGGTGATCTAAGACTTTAAGAGGTAGTTGGTTTATTTATGTTACTGTTATAAATATCAATATTGATATGATATCAATATTGATGCATCTTACAGAGTCCATACTCTCTTAAAGGTTTCTCACTGAATAAAGACCTAGCCAAAAGGAGAGGCTTAAGGGTCTGTTGTAAAGGGGGCTAAAAGATAATTTATACATAGAAGAGGGATTTGAAACAAAAGGAATTGTCATTCATTGATTCATTTTTCCTATTTACTCTTGACGCTAATATTAATTGCTCAGCTTCAATTCAATGAGTACTTGTTAGTAGAGAAACAAAGCTGTGAACACTGTAGATAGGTGTTAAGTTTCAAACCCTGAGCAAGTGGCTGAGGTGCCTATTTAACATATCAAAGCAGACCTGGCCTCCACATTCTCCCAGCATGTCTTAGCCCCTACCTCTTAGGGGTGTAATTGGCATACCCTACCCTCGTCTCTGAACTTTCTAGTCCAGGAGCTGAGGCGCCCCTTCCCCCAGAGGTTCTTTCCTATATAATTCAGACATTTTGGTTACCCACTCTTTTTTTAATCCCCCTTTTTTGCCTCCTGGCTGCTGTACTTGGTTCCTCGGTCCCTTTTCTTCTCTCCCTCTCCCCACATGATTCAAGGTCATGACCACTCTGGACTCACCCAAATGTGTCTGCCTCTGGCTATGCTCTGCCGTATAGCCATAATAAATGTTCTCCTCCATCATCCTAGGATTCTTCATGAACTTTTCTTTTAATTCTCTCCCTCTCTCTTTTCATTCAGTACATCTCATACTCTCCTGCAACTGAGAGTATAGCAGGAAGTATGGCTATAAAAATCATAATAACAAATGTAATAAATGCAGAGAAAGTAGCAATGTGCTTTTGAGTAGCCTTCCTTAAGGCTTTTCCCTGTACCCTTTTCTCTGTGTATTCTCAAGTATTTACCTAAAAAAAGTTAATTTGTACCACATTATACCTATACATGTTAATAAATATACTGTGACTTTTTGATACATGTATACAATATGAGATCACCCTGGGTTTTTTTTTTTTTTTAAATAACTGTAAAACCCAGACTCTCTTGTGTCCCCTTACCTCTTACTTTAGAGCTTTTCTGCAAATATTATCTGATTATAAAAGTCACTTCGTGTTTGCAAATATACCTCTCTTGCTCCGTCTTTATTCTGAGATCTGTTCTGGGACTTATCTGGATACTCAATCATCTCATTGTTCAGATCGCACCACTGAAGTTCAATGTCAATGCAAACTGAAATTGGCTGAAAACAAACTCATTTTTTTTTTCTCAAATGATATTCATAGTTCTCTGTGCCCTGCATCTCCACTGCAGGCATCTATCCAAGGGCCGTTTGAGTACTTCAGTGCTCTCTGACAGTGCTAATGATGGCTTTGTCATCTGCTGATGTCTCAAAAACACCTCCCTCAGCTATCTCAGAAAACCAGCCGAGTTCTGTCAGTCCGTTAATTCCCTCCATCTCTACTCACACCCTTTTCCTGCACACTGAATAAACTAGTGCTATGCTTTCTAGTCTAGGCGTGTGTTTTGTTTTATCGCTTCTGGGAAGAGACTATCAAATGCACTATTTCTGCTTTTCATTATTTTTAAGGTGTTCCCAATGACATAATGTAAAGTTGACTTCTGAGAATGTACTACTAGTGATGAAAAAAGAAACCCTACATATTTCAGGCATCTAGATACCTATCAGTTTCAAAATAATCTTACTTGACTAATTTTATCGTATAGGTTCTTCCTGTCTACCTTTGTTTCTCTCTTCTGTCCACTTAGTCTTTCAGGAATAGAGAGAGATAAGATAAAACTCAGAATGGTTTTTTTTTTTCCTATTATTTCCTTGGATTGGTTATTTCTCCTTTTGAGCATCATTTGTGTACTTGTGATTGGACCTCTGTCTTTTATTGCTCTCTGGCCCTGAGCACTATCCTGTAAGAGCCATCATCAACAGAAAGAGTGTGGCTTCATCCCTGCCTGGCCCCAGATCCCTTCCCTGGAGCCTGAAAGAAACATTTGTGTTTTTGCTTTTGCCCCAGTGACGTTTGGGTCTCAGGATGGTAAAAGATGCACTTGCTATGGTGGCAAGTAAAGTGTTCCTGGGGGTACCCTTACTTAGGGCAGAAGTCATTCTACTCTACGGTTTGTCTGCAGTATGGTTCTGGTCATCAGTCTATCTGGAATGACCTTGACAGTCACCTCACTGTATCTGGGACGCTACCCTTTACCATGGTTATATAACCAGTTTTATTGAAGCAATTCATCTATTTCTTGTTCTGTATGTGGTTAGGAAGTTATTTTTGAAGGAAAAAGTAGATTGTTCAATACCACACTGTTTATAGTTCTTACATACTGTGGCAGTCGAGCTAGTTTCTCTATAAAAAGTTTTGTTTTGCTCTTTGACCCGGACTCTCCAGTGAGAGCTGCCATCTTCTCTCCAGTGAGTTCCTAAGCCGGGAACAGTCAGCAGGGAGGCACAGGCCCCAGGAGGCGCAGGGGAGCCGCCGCCAGGCGGCAGGGACAGAATTCTCTCAGCTTCCAAGTGGCAGAGGTGGATCAGTGACCTTAGCTGCCCCTCCCTTGCACAGGGAGGGTCTGCCTCCAGGGACCGTTTTGACCCAGAGTCTCTAGTGAGAGCTGCCATCTTCTCTCCAGTGAGTTCCTAAGCCGGGAACAGTCAGCAGGGAGGCACAGACCCCAAGAGTTGCAGGGGAGCCGCCAGGCAGCAGGGACAGGATCCTCTCAGCTTCCAAGTGGCAGAGGTGGATCTGCAACCTTAGCTGCCCTTCCCTTGCACGAGGCGGGTCTGCCTCCAGGGACCTCTTTGACCCGGACTCTCCAGTGAGAGCTGCCATCTTCTCTCCGTGAGTTCCTAAGCCGGGAGCAGACAACAGAGAGGCACAGGCCCCACGAGTCGCAGCGGAGCTGCTGGGTGGCAGGGACAGGACAAGCTCCGGTCAGAGTCACTAAGAACATCTATCACCAAAAATCAAGA
>NW_022196898.1:79235892-79240238 GCF_008632895.1 Mastomys coucha
GGAGGTGGGAGGCAACAGGGATTTGTTTTTGTTTGTTTGTTTGTTTTTTGGAGGGGAAACTGGGAATGTAGAAAGTTACATGTAAATAAAGAAAATATCAAAAAAAAAAAAGTTTTGTTTTCCAGTTAACCCTTAACCATTGCTTCAGGATGAATGTCCTCGGGAGATTTGCTAGTGGATCCGCTTGCATAATTCCCTCCAGCGACCCACTGTCATGGGAGTTCTAACTCCCCAGCATGATGTGGTCAGTCCTCTGTGATCTCTCTCCTTCAGCAATACTGTTACCCCTCTTTTCACAACATGCAAACCACTCTGATCTCTCTGCGGTTCTCCCAGTATTGTTTCCTTTCAAGGTTTTCCATATTCTGTTTGCTTGACCAGGAGCCCAGCTGACCTGTGCTATTTCTATCTCACTTTTCTTTGATGAACTCATTCAGTTGTCTTTGCTTGGTTGTTTTGATGTCATGTGCATTCAACTTTGACCTTTAAAAATTATGTATTTTTAATTATGGGTATGTGTGTATGTAGGTGTGTGTGTGTGTGTGTGTGTGTGTGTGTGTGTGTGTGTGTACGTGCATGCCCATGAGTACAGGTGCCTACAGAGGCCAGAAGAGGGTGTTGGATCCAGTGGAACTGGAATTGCAGACAATTGTGAGCCACCTGACATGGGTTCTGAGAACCGAACTCAGGTCCTCCACAGGAGCATTGCATACTCTTAAGCACTGAGTCACCTTTTCAAACTCCAACCGTGGTCTTTTATTCATTTATTTAATTAACAATGTTTCCTGAATATTTATTAACTGCCAGGTACTCTTAAGATCTTCTTTATACATAGTGAGTACAGTACATAAAGGCTGAGTATTTTAAGAATCTGTAAAGCTCTGCCATACTATGAATGTTGGCTAACCATCATGTTCCTTAAAGTGTGGAGTGTCTAGGGTTTTTCTACATCATTTTATTCAAATTGGACAGGACATAGACCTCAATAGAAACTTGCTAAACGGATATAATTAAGAGGAACCTTGACTCAGAAGCTAATTGCAATGATGTAGCTGAGATGATTTACAAAGCAAGGGAGATGTAAATAGATTTTAGATATCTCAGAGTTCCAGTAAGTTTTGGTTATGGAACAGCATTAACATAACGGGCTTTCCATATTTATTGACTAATTGAGGGAACTGAAAGATTGAAGCACTTGGATCTCTTGAGCTTTGCAGTACCTTCAGGTGGACATTTACATGTGTGAGAATATGACTTTCATCCTAGCTTACACTTTCTTGCTGTGATCGATTGCTGACAAAATCACCTTGAGGAGGACAGGGTTTGTTTTGGTTCACAGCTCTGAGTGTTCATTGCATTAAGGATGATGTGGCCTCAAGGCAACAGGACCTTGAAGCATCTGATGACATGGTAACCACCATCAAGAAAGGAGGAATCCTGGTGCTCAGTTGGCTTTCTCTTTCTATGCACATCATATCCCCGCCTAAGAAAGGGAGCTGTCCTGTTAGTGTGAATCGTCCCACATTAGTTAGCCCAGACAAGATAATCAATCCTCCCCAGGGGTTCCTGGACACTTCTTTCCTAGGTGATGCCATATTTAGGAAATTGACACCCAGAAAGGGTTCTAATAATGTGTTTAATTGATTCTATTTTTAAATATTGAAAATTATCTAAGACTACTGTCTCCATAATCATTCACCTTGGGTTGCGTTTTTGGAAATCGATGCAATCGTTGCTGGAAAATATCAAAGTGATTGTCAACCTTGCAAACCATGTATTCTTTTAAGTTTAAATTTTTAAGTTTGTCCTCAAATCAGTTTGCCTTGGATGTATTTCCCAAATGGTTTTGCTGCAAAATGACACATTGTTGATTATTCTACTTGTTTTGATCAGTTTTAAAGCTATTTAGGTAAATATGCTTCTTGCTTATAACAAAATGTTCCCCTTTATTCTTTCCAATAGTATGACTTGCTGTAAAGTCTATTTTATGTAAAATGAAGTACTTACTGTAACTTTCTTATGAATTCTGTTTATACACTTGTGTACTTTTTTACTGTTAGATTGAATATGTGTTTATATTTAAAGTGTGTTTCTTGTCTTCTTGCAGATAGCATATAGCTGAAATTTAATATTTTGAAGATACATTTGAACAAGTTAAAGGTACATAATATAAAACTTTGAACAGCTATCAAGATTTGGCAGTAGAGGTAGATAATATGAAAATAGTGAACAAAATAAGTGGGATACTGAAAAAATTAACTAGAAATATCTTTGCCTTTTCATTGCAAGGCTTAGACAATTTATATATTTAATGGAATTGTTGATGTTATATTAAAATATTTGTTTAGACTTTATATGTTCTTTGTTGTTTTCCATTATTTTTTTAAAAAACTTTTCTTGGCTTAAGTGTCACTTACTTTGTTGCATTTGTATTTTACTTCCTTTGTTACATTTGTGTTTTACTTACTTTGTTGTATTTGTGTTTTACTTACTTTGTTGTATTTGTTTTGCTCATCTCCACTATTTTAGTATGAACTCTCTCTATTGCCAAATATTTAGTAGTTGTTCAAATATTTAGTAGATATTATGCACCTTTAACTTGTTCAAGTTATCTTCAAAATATTATATTGATTTATGTGTGGTGGGAGGAGCTTCAACAATGTACTTCATTGTCAACTCCATCCCTTATACTATGACCACATCATGTTATTTCTAGATATACTGTAAACTCTACACTCCATTGCTGTTGATTTTTTTTCTATAACCAGGTACCATAAAAATATATTAAAACTAAAAAAAAATAACATTTAACAAAAATACCTATTATTTCTAACATTCTTCATTTGTTTAGATTCAAGTTCCCAGTTTGAATCACTTTTCTTCTGTCTAAAAAACTTCTTCTGTCAGTTAGCAGTCTTGGTATACACTTTGTAGTACCAAATTTGATTGGTTTTAATTTGCCCAACATACAATTCCAAATTGACTTCTCTGCTCCTGATACTTGAATCATGTCTTTCAATTGGTCTTTAGTGTACATAGTTTATGACAAGATGTGTGTCATTATTTTAACTTATGTTTCTGTTTATAAGAGCTTGAATTAGTGCATTTGTAACTTTCATCAAATTTGAAAAACAAACAAAACACCCCACTAAACCCAAAACAACAAAAATCTTTTAGCCACTATTTTTTCCAGTGGGGTTTGTTTTGTTGTTTGTTTGTTTATTTGTTTGTCCCCCCTTCTCTGTTTTGGGTCTCCAAAATTAAGAGGTTGAAACACTTCACATAGCCCTCAAGTGACTATATTTTTATTCATTCTTCTTTTCAGTCTTTAATTTGCACTTCACTAGCATACATTCTAAGGTCAGATTTTCAAATTCTTTTATGCAGCCTATGATTCATTTTTAATCCTACCTAGTGGTTTTTTGTGTTTGTGCCTACCCAGATGAGCAGAGACCTTGATTTTACACATCACATCTTTTTCCTCATTGTGCTTATGATTTCATTTAAGTCTTTAAACATATTGAGCACTTAGAAAATAGTTGTAAAAACAACATCATCATCTAATTCTGTCATTTCTCTTTCTGTTGATTTTTTTTCTGTGTATTGTGAGTCATAGTCTTAGAATATTTTGTACATCTAGAATATTCTAGGCTTTATGAAATTTTTATTGAGGGTTTGATTTTGTTACAATGTTTAAACATTTTTTTTAAAGACATTGTTCTGATACTCAGTCAAGGTACTTGTGGGTAATATTGATTCTTCCAATGCTTTTTTTTTCCTAAAGATGATCCCTAGAACTAAAATTGCAAACAGTGATGCGCTATCACTGGTGCTGAGAATTGAACCTGGGTCCTGCGGAAAAACAGTCAGTTGTCTTAATCTATGAACCAGAACTCCATCTTTAAAAAAAAAAAATTATAAAATTTCTGTGGGGGAAGTATAGACTATCCTCTAGTCTAGAACTAGTTAAGCCTTCTCTATTGAGACATAATCTCTTGGGGTCTCTCTTCAATGGTCTCTGTGTATAATGGAGCCCTTTCATTTGAACTGTGAACCTGAATGTTCATTATCTCTAAATGCTGTGACTTTTGGCTTCCTGATAATATTTTTTCTTTGCTTCATACTATTTTATTCTAGACATAGAGATTCTAGATTTAGTTAAAGTTTCAGGAAACTCTTAGGCAGATTTCTTTTTTTTTTATATTTATTTTTTATTAGATATTTTCTTTATGTAGATGTAAATTTCTCCTTTCCCAGTTTCCCCTCCAAAAAACAAAGAAACAAACCCCTGTTGCCTCCCCCTCCCCATGCCTGCCACCCTACCCTCTCCCACTTATTGGCCCTGG
>NW_022196898.1:79240673-79256725 GCF_008632895.1 Mastomys coucha
GGTTTCAGCTCCTTTGTCAAAGATGAAGTGACCATAGGTGTGTGGGTTCATTTCTGGGTCTTCAATTCGGTTACATTTATCTACCTGCCTGTCCCTGTATTAGGCAGATTTCTAGAATGTTTTCCTCTTCTGCATTCTGCTTTACAAATTCTAGGCATTTTTTTTCTTCCTGAACTCCAATCTGTCCTCCTAATTTTCCCTGGTCTATGATCTAAAACTTCTTGTTTCTACATGACCTTTAAGGACAATAGTCAGGTCATCTAATTGCTTCCTTACTTCTTTGTTTTTTTTTTTTTTGGAATCCCAGTCCTGCACTCTTATCCATGCCTGCAAACAATTATTTCATTGATTTGTCTAGCTTCCTAAGTATTTATTGTTAGGGAATAATTCTGTACTTAGAGGGAGATACAGCAATAGTGCCAAATGATTAAAAATAGTGATGATCTTTAGAAGCAAAGCATAGAATAAAGCTTATATTCTCATTTAACACACTGATCTTATCAATTTATGACTTGTGTATGAAACAAAATTCATAAAGCAATATTGATATTATTTTAGTATATGGTATCATTTTAGTATATGGTACCAGTATATCTGTAAGATAATATTCAGGATATTATTTGTATACAAACTTGATTTTTCTAAAGTGTTGAGAAAATAGTAGCCTTATAGATTTTTATTATTTATGAATTTGATATTTCAGGGGAAAATCAATATCATTAAAGATTTTTCAGTCTTTCTGCTTGATCCTCTGTGAGTGTGTTTGTGTATGCACGCAAATGTGGGTGTACTTAGTCATATGAGTTTATAGGTTTTTCAGCATACTTACAGGAACTAGACATTTTAAAAGCTTTAATCTCTTTATCACAATATTTTTTTTTAAAAGATAGACTGCTGGTTCAAGTATAAACTTACTATCAAGAATATTCTATTCTGGTGTACTGGTTGGTCTTTGCCATGGTAACATGAACAACAGTAACCTGGGAAGAGGGGATCTCAGGTGAGTAGTTGCCCCTATTGGATACACTATGTAGGCATAAGTATGTGGTGTTGATGTGGGAGGTCTAAGTCCAATGTGAGTGGTACCACCCATGGATAGTTCTGGTTCTGGGTTGTATAAGAAAGCAAAGTGAACAAGCCATAGAGATCAAGTCCATAAACAGCATTAGTCCATGGCCTCTGCTTCATATTTTGTGTCCAGCTTCTGCCCTTACTTACCTTCATAATGAACTGTAACATTGAAATAAACCTTTTCTATCTAAGGTTGGTTTTGAACATGGTGTTCATCACAGCAACAGAAATTAAGACATCTTGATAATCTGATGCCAAGTTGGGACATTAAAGATGAGTGTTACTTATTTTTGATGTCATTGTGAGTTAACTGGTTTGGCCCTCTTTATTGCTCGTCTCTCTGTCTTAAATGAAATGCCAAACAGAGTTGATCTGGATGTCAATTTCCAGTAATACTCTCCAGCAAATTTTATCTTCTTGGCTGGAAGTTGCATGCCTTCTAGATTTCAAATGTGAACCAGCTTGTAACATTTTTTTTTTTAAGATAACACAAGCCCTTATGGTGTCCCATCCAATCACCAAAAAATTAAAATGCAGCATTTCTTTTCAGAGCTTCCCACCTTTGATGGGGCATAATCTGTTGAGGTTGGTAAGAACCTCTCATCCTAGCCGCTGATGCTTACATAACTCTTTCAATGTGTGCTCATCATGTCCTTTCTGTTACCCGATGTTGCATGCTTGATCTTTGACCTAGACTGAAAGAAAACACTAGGTTGAGGGAAGGAGATGATAGCACAGAGCTAAAAGATTGTCCTTACGCAGGGTCACGCATGAGTTATTCTCAGCCATTTTCCTTTCACCTTGTGGATCTAAGCAGCTTCAGGTTGGTAAGGAACAAGAATTAGGAAGGAAGTTTGATCCACTGTATCTCAGCGGTCGTTTCCTCCAGTGGTTCCAGGTGAACAAGAGGACAAGCTTGCTCTGCTGAGCTATAGAACTTGAAAGAAGGATTACATCAGGAGGAAGGTGGTAAAAGGCAATTTTTCATGGAAAAAGATACTGAGTGGAATATCTGTATTTCCTTTATCTTCTCTATCTACCACTGGCAAGCATTGCTGCTCCCTTGATTTAAACCTTTGCATCTCAGCAATTTGTCTGTTAAGAGAAACTCCTTGTAGAACCTGGCTAGTGATTTAGCTCAGATAATGATCGGTAGCCGATATGGACATAAATGAAAATGTATAGGAGAGAAGGATGCAAGAGAGTTTTAGTGTATATTTTGGTCCCAGAAGACAAAAATTAAGAATGCATTGAAGCCATTTTGTTATTAGGTCATGCATCACTTTCTCCATGAGTTTCCATTTCTTCTAGCAGTGTGGAGAGGCTGTGTTGTGGAACGTGCATGTGGAGAAGCTGTAGTGTATGCTGGCACATCTGGTGGGAGAGCTTGCTCTCTTCTGGAGAGCCTTGCCTGTGTGTTATGACATCATTCCTTATAAAGGTAGAGATAGATTATTGTGCACATATAACATAATGAATTTATATGAGATATGGTGACTATCCCATGAGTGGGGGAACAAGACATAATTTGGAGTTGGAGCCTAGAGTGATTTATGAAGGTCATTGTCTTACAAGTTCAGATGCGTTCCATATGGCGTCGGAGAAAGCCCCTTATGTACTGTATGTATAAAACATATGTAGCAAATTAGTTTCACTTACATTTTTTTTTACCCCAAATATGTTTTGGTTTTTTAAAAAATGACAGTGTCTTTTGTTGATCTGATCTCTAAAATACTATATTTTTTTCCCCTAAGAAAGGGGCTATTTGTTAATAAGGATTGAGAGTTTTTAAATGAAACAGAGATAATTGAGTGTGAGCACCTTTGACACTAGGCCTTGTGTCTGGGCTGCCAGAGACTTCCATCTCATTGGATTTATGGCTTAACTTCTGTATCACGCTTAACACAAGTGTGCTCAGCAGTGTGACCTTGTCTAGGAAGAGGAAAAATGGATTGTTCATTTTCCAGCTGGACTGTATTATGTTTCTATCTAATTGCATTTTCAAATAGATGTGAAGACGCAACTACTTCCACTTAAAGGGGAATTGCTCTACTTAAAGAAAAATGGAGGATGGATTAGGAGAAATATTCAAAACTGAAAGTATTTTTTGCCTAAAATAATAAGCTTTTGTTTGTCTAAGGAGTGATCCTGTTGATGGATTTTTTCTTTGCATCGTTGTTTTGGTTCTGGAGAGTTAGAAGGTGCATGTCCCCAGTCCCAGCCTCCAGTCCAGTATCTCTAACCCTCTAGGAATTGTCTAACTCTGCAAAACTCTTCTCAGTAAGTATCTGTAGCTGCTTATTGCATTTGTAAAAATAAATTCATATTTCATCTGAAAATTTTGTCAACCTTGAAACATTGGGAAATTCACAGGTGTGTCAAGATATTGCAGATACAACCTAAAGACGTGAGGAGTTTCTTTGGTTAGTAGGCACATATCTGGCTGCACGTGTACACCTGATATGTATATTCTTTATCGTGCTTATCAAAATGGGAATATTTTGCTAGATACAATTTTCACGGTTGTGTGATCTGTAAGCCACACATGAGAATAGCATGTTTCTTGACTTAAACATGGTGATCATACATGTTTGCAAATTATTCTTTTTTAATTTTTATTTTTATTAGATATTTTCTTTATTTACATTTCAAGTGTTATCCCCTTTTCTGGTTTCCCCTCTGAAGATCCCCTATCCCATGCCCCTCCCCCTGCTTCTGTGAGGGTGTTCCCCCACCCACCCACCCTCCCATTCCTGTTTCCCTATCCTGGCATTCCCCTACACTGGGCATCTAGCCTTCAAAGGACCAAGGGCCTCTTCTCCCATTGATGACCAACTTGACCATCCTCTGCTACATATGCTGCTGGAGCCATGAGTCCCACCATGTGTACTCTTTGGTTGGTGGTTTAGTCCCTGGGAGCTCAGGGGGGTCTGGTTGGTTGATATTGTTGTTCTTTCTATGGGGCTGCAAACCCCTTCAGCTCCTTCAGTCCTTTCCCTAACTCCTCCATTGGAGACTCGGTGCTCAGTCCAATGGTTGGCTGTGAGCATCCACCTCTGTATTTGTCAAGCTCTGGCAGAGCCTCTCAGGAGATAGCCATATCTGGCTGTAGGAAATAGGGCTGTGTTTCCATAAAATCATAGCAAGGCATCCAGAAAACTGTTGAAATAGGTGAGGAAGATCTGGAATTTGAACACAAAACTTTCTATTTTCAGATTTAAGGTGAATATATATCTATGTGTTTATGTTGAACAAGTCCATATGCCAAAATGAATATATGTATGTACATCAGATAAGTATTATTAGAATATGTACATACACTCTAAGTTAGCAAAGACCATGTGAGCCTATTATGAGGTTATGTGGGTCCGTCTTGGAAAGATATTTAATTTGTCTCATTCTACCACCAACAAAGCTTGTGACTGTACCTCATCCCTAGCATATGTTTGAGGTCTGAGACCCAGCATATGTGAGTTGTCATAGCATTTGTGGAGAAAGAAATAATTGTTTTAGGGGACATTTAACAAATTGTAGTTTACAAATTTACATTTCCTCTAAGCAAACGCTGCTCATGTAAATGAAAAGAAAAGGTCTCTGGAACTGTGACCTTCTCTCTTTTCAGCATCAGTGCAACTCAGTGTATGATTTTATCTTCATCTAGACAAAGCTTGATCTTGGTGCGAATCCCTTCTATTTCTTCTAGCAGACAGTCCCAGCAGCAAGGCCGTTTGACATGACAGAGGGGCGATGATTGGCTATGAGGAGGTAGGAGAACAGAAGGCTTCTTGATTTTTTTTCTCCTGCTGCTCTACATTCTAAGAGTGCATGGGCATGTTTTATAGGATGGAGGACCTTTCTGGTTCTTTACATTTGAACACTGCATAGCCATATTGAGTAGGAGATTTGGGCCACTCTGGTTGGCTTTAGAGACTAAAGAAGGTGGAAACACCTCTGCCAAGTGTGCACATCTGCTTGAACCACGAGGGCTTGGTTGATGAGTTCATCCTCAGAGAAGGTGACAAGCTACTCTGCCCAGCCATCCACATCCAGTTTTACAATGACACACAGCTGAGAATTGCTACTGTGGCTTTGTGGTTATGGATGTGGGAGGCAGCCAAAGAGATACCTTTCTTCAGACTTGGGATGACATGGAAGAATGAGATTGGGAAGGAGGGGAACCATGAAGAGCCAAATCTGGAATTTTTGAGTTGTTCATGCTGTATAAATATAAACCAAGCCAAAGGACTAGCAGCCGCAGGAACAGCATGCAGAGAGAGTAGTAAGACTTACTGAGACTTCGCCCTGAGCTGGGACTCACTAGAACCTGAGTAAGGGTATCAAATCCAAAGGAAAGCTCTGTCTTCAGCTCGCTACCTCCAGACTGTGCTCTGGGAGAATGCTGGTGTATAAGCAACCCGGCTTTCCACTGTAAGTGAAAGTGCTTTTCTCTAATTTACAAATGAATGAGCAAAGTCATAGAAGAAAAATGTGTGAATCAGGCTGACATCATGGCTAAAACTTTCTATGTATTGGTTTTTTTCCTTCTATAAAATTTATCTTGAGTTATTCAAATCAGGTCTGCATTCATGAAACACTATGAGTTTCTAAGCGGAAGTTAGGCTAGCCTGGTGAATGAAAGCAAACACCCTGCCCTTGACGGGTTTTCTGACTGATTGGGCAAACGCAGATGCAGACTGCTATGTTATTTTGGGGAGCTATGGCAGACTGATAGCTGCAAGTGACTAGGAATTGAAACATTTGGAAATAAGATTTTCTTACATGATTTTTGAAGATATAATAATCCTGTTTTGGTGGCACAGGCCTTTAACCCCAGCACTTAAGAAGCAGTGGCAGATAGATCTGAGTTCGAGGTCAGCCTGGTCTACAGAATGAGTTCTAGGATAGCCAAGGCTAAACAGAGAAACCCTGTCTCAAAACAATAAACAAACAAACAAACAAACAGACAAACACAACAAAAACCCCCAAAACAAAACAAAAACAAATCATTTTAATCATACATATTTATTTCCATTAACTGATTTTTTTTCTTTAGTTTTTATCATGCTATTAAATGATATGAGAAAATATATGACCTTTGGGATTGGGCATAAATCTTGACTCATGTCTGTTTTCTAGTTTTAGCTTCTTCTGCTGCTATCAGAGAAGTAGTGATACTCTGCAGAATTGTTGACAGTGAAAAGATAGAAGTTATAGCACCTTCCTGGGAAGGTCCAGTTCCTCTGTGACATTTCAGAGTGACACTGGCATAGAAGGACCTTGGGTACTCCAGTGGTAGGGACCACATTTTCTGGTAACAAATTAATTGTGGCTAGAGATAGAGACTTAGATGTTAGTCATTTCATAAAAATTCTTCTAAGCAGACTGAAGCGTTTTCCAGTGTTCAAGCAGAGAGTTCTCCAAAGTATTGACAGAAGTGGTTGGTGCAATGGCTAGTTCATCTTAATGATTCTTTTGAGTTTATTTTCTCATAATGTGATAGATGGGGAGCAAGTCTCTATGGGGATCGCCAAGTGTTTTCTCCTGCCTTTGGGACTGAGAGTGGAACCCCAATCACAGTCAGTTAGCTGTAGATCTGGGGGAACTGAACCATGATGTGCTCTAGATCACGCTGCTGCCTCTTTTTTTGGTGACTTCCTCACAGTTGTTTGGACTCGTCTGCATTGTGTCTCTAGCATCATCCACATCAGGTCTCTGTGTGGTGATCATTATTTTTGCCATCGTCTGTCTTTGTCTTTGTCTTCCCTTTTACAGAACTTATTCTCGTAATTTTTCAAATCAGTTATTTTCCAAAGTGGCCTCTATTGTTCATGAATGGTCTTTGAGGCTTCATTTGAAAATAAAACCGTGCTCATTTATTTAGTTCAGTTGACTCAGTTTTTTCCTCTGAACAGCTGGCTTTGTTTCCTTTTAGCTTTAAAAGCATGTCCCTTTTCACTTGTTATATGTTAATGTTTTTCAGAGACGTTTATTAAATGGATCATTTTTTCCACTGCTTTCAACACCAGAAAACAAAACAAGTTGAGTCATGTCAAAAGCAAGTTGTCTTCAGGGATAATGTAAGAATAATGCTCTTTCTGGATATGATTTAAAATTTGAGGGGTTTATCATTTTGGGAGTTATTATATGGGCCATGAAGTAACACTAAGAAAGCCAAGTTTTTTCTAGATAGAAATTAAACATAGTACATATATTTGCATTTCTAAGCTTTGAAGAATATATTATAAAAATAACTCCATTATTCATACAAAGTTATCAGGTTATATTTCAAATGATGCATTCTAGAATATTTAATTATTTTAGGATTTATTGCTTCTAAAATATACAACATATATATGAATTATAAAAATAAACACACGTTTATATGACCTTTTTAATACACATATTATCACAAAATAGCCCTTTACCTATATTTTGATGTGTGATTTGTATTCTTCATGTTTCAAATCATTTAGTTGCTAAGATACAGATAGTAAATATGAATTTGCATTTCTGTATGGGCTATTTCAGTATCCAAGGTGCCTTCAGGTGTCTCTCCATATGGTCTTTTTTCTGGTCTTTCTTGGACATGGCACTTTCTACATAATGGTTGGTTTTCAAGATCATTCCAAACAGACAAAACCATAATCCACAATCTCTTGATGTGCATCATGATTCACATTATGTTTTATTGACCAGAGAATGCATATGGCTAACCCACTTTGAAGAAGAGAGGGAACACAGAGCGTGCAAAGAATGCAGGGCTCATTACAGGAATACAGGAATGGTCTTTCTGATAGCAGATGAGAAATATTTATTGCATTTGGCCACTAGGAAGAGAGAAATTCACTGCCTTCTATGGAACAGGATATGGCTTAACTCAAGGGTTGGAACAAAGAGATTTGATAACCAATATAGTGTTGAAGTTTGACAGATACTGAGAACTTTATTTCCTATTTTATATTCCTCAGCTGAAAGAAATTGGAATCCTGGTCCCCTTTATCTACAGATACCATATTGTGTGCTATAAAAATAAAGAAAACCCATTCTTTTATCTAGGAAAGTTAAGGACTGACTATCTTTATAAGAGTTTAATGGCACTTTTTATTTTTCCCCTACATAGGAAAGTTCTGGTAATTTGTGAAAGAATAATTATATCTAAGGTTTGTAGAGATGGTTCAGTCATTAAAGTGCTCACTGCCCAAGCAGGAGAACTTGAATTTGATTCCCAGAGTCCACATGAAAAGCTGGAGTGTGCTGGCACCGCCTTGTAAGCCTAGGGCTGGGAAGGTGGAGGCAGGTGGGTTTTTGAGTGCTGATGGACAGCTAGCCTATCCTACTCACTGAGCTCCAGAACAATTAGAGACTTTGTCTTAAAAGAACAAGGTGGACAATCCCTGAGGAACAAAATCTAAGGTTAACCTCTGGTCTCTCATGTGTGTGCACACACATGCACATATACATCCATCCACAGGAAAACACACACGCGTACACACACACATGCACAAACATATACACAGGCACATAGACGTATATACACACACATGCGTGCACACAGACACACAAGCACACACACATAGACATACATAAACGCACATGCATACACACACACACACACACACACACACACTAGAATTTTTTAGTACATCAAAAGCTTCAGTTTTCTTTTAACAAATCTTTACCAGTGGAGCTCATCACCTCTTTCTTTCATGCTCATTATGTTTTTTGTTTTTGTTTTTGTTTTATTTTGAGACAGGGTTTCTCTGTGTAGCCTTGGCTGTCCTGGAACTCACTCTGTAGACCAGGCTGGCCTTGAACTCAGAAATCTGCCTGCCTCTGCCTCCCAAGTGCTGGGATTAAAGGCGTGTGCCACCACTGCCCGGCGCCATGCTCATTATGTGTTACATGTGTACAGTACAAGAAAATAGCAGAAGGAAGGATGGGGAGGCAAGAGAATCAGGTGAATGACTGCTGCAGCCAGCCCATCAGAAACCCATCTCTTCTGTAGAGTGCTAGGAATATCCCATCTGTATCTTGATACCAGCTGCTGTCTAGTCTTATAGACATTCTTATACTTTTTCCTTAGATTCAACCATACTCCTGAGTTCCCAGTTCTTTTCTTCTATCACATCTATTCCTTGAGCCCTCAGTACTCATTGACAATGACCTCATAGCATACACGTAGTCTAATGGCAAATATACTGCACTCCATTTGCAAGCATATAGTCAACCAGTTTCATACAAATTTGTCATTTTCTCCATTTGAGCTCACTTTCCATATCCCTTGACTGCCACCACCTTCTATCCAGTCATCAAGGTCAAATGCATTGTGCCTTTCCTAACTGTTTTCTTTCCTGCTTTTCATGCTATTTATGTTTAAACTGGAGTTCTTCTGATGGCCTGAACTTACCTGGAGACTCTGTTTCTTCCTTGTCCCCGTCCCCTGCCCATCCAGACATTCATCCCTTCTTGCCCACCAAAGAGCAATAGAACGTCTTTCCCTCCAACTTCTGCCTCTGCACAGCATTGTCTATATTGTCAGATATTGTCAGTATCCTGCTGGAAGAGCTTCTGATTGCCTTAATATCACTTATGGATCTCTACTGCTAATTGGTAGAGGAAGATGACATCTCACATATTTCCAAATCACCCAGAGTCACTTACCATATTATTCAGGCCCTGACTTTGGCTACTTCTGTCCAAAATCTTACAAACCAGTCTGAATCTTTCTCTAAAAATCTCAGAATCTTTCTCTGTCCATTTCTCCACATCTGTTGGCATCGAAGTCCTTTTTATCTACCCAGCATGCCCAGTGGATCCAACTTACCTGTAAAATCTACTTCAGTAGTTTTTTAGTGACCCTTCTGAGCCATCTGAGAGACCCTACCATCATTTCCCAAGTAAAAAGGTTTTCCTGGGAGCAGGTACAACATCAAGTGAATAAATATGTCAAAGAACATGATCCATATGTATGAAAATATCATAATGAAATCCTATGATTGTTTACAATGAATACAATTTTCCTAAATTCTATTCCATAAGTATTAGTATTATAATTTCTTGGCTGACTCTGCAAATCACTCTTCATTTTTGGCCAGTGTTTTACAATATTTAAGTTAGGTAGCATTGTCAAATATATGACTTTTAATGAAATACAATAGCTTATTAGTGAAAAACAACATACAGAATAGTGTCATAGCATTTGCTATGTCTTTCCTTAATGCGATGATGTTCTCTCCCAAACTACACAATTGTAAGCTCAAATCCACAGGGATCATAAATCAAGCTGTTGTTGTTGACATAATCCCACCTAGTTTGCTTGTACAAATGTTCATTTTATAAATTCCATTTAGATTTTGTTTGCCACATAAAAGATGTAATAAAACTATCTTCCTGGGAGAAATTTCCCCTTCTTTTATTCTTTCTTTCCCCTTTTCTTGTTTACCTAGTATGAATTAGTTTAGTCAACCACCTTGTTATATTTGATTGGATCAAATCAGTATTGTTTATCAAAGCCATTATTCACTAATCCCTTTCAACTGTGGTTTCAGTCAGTGATGCTTCAAAAATGTTGAATGGAAAATTCCAGAAATAAACAATTCATAAGTCTTAAATTGCATGTAATTTTGAGCAGCATGATAAAATCTCACACTGGCCTTCTCCATCCTGCCCAGGATGTGAATCATCCTGCCTGTTATTCATTCAGTCACCATGCCACTTATCAGATCTGCTATTCTGGTGTCATGTTGCTTGTTCTTTTTAAATTCATGAAGGCCTAAGAATACTGCTGCCAGAAATCTTATCTTAGTACACGGTTATATTGTTCTATTTTTATTATTAGTTATCATTAACCTTTTACTGTATTTCATTCATAAATTAAACTTTATTTTAGGGACTCTGTAAGGAAAAGACTGTTAGATTTTTATAGTATCTACAATGTCTTGTAATGAATGTATCCCTTGTGGGTGTGCAGGGCTACTGTAAACAATTTTCTTTTTGACATTTACTATTTTGTTTAAGTTCACTTAAGAACTTCCACAGGAGAAAACATTAAATAAGTTTATCTGGGTTCTTTTCTATGTCTAGATTATTGGCCTTTCCCACACTGCAATGTAGAGTTAATAGATCCCATTTTTCAACAACTGTAAGATTTAGTTATATATTAAATATTATTTAGTTTTTTTTCTCTGAGACTGATAGTTTCACCAAAACGGCTATTTATTTCATTGAAATGTAGACATTTGACAATGTTGCCTAATTTAAAATGTACAGACCTTAGGCAGAATGGTAGATACTGATTGCCATTGTTGATTTCCTTATTGAAGGACCTCCCATATTCTCTGTATTGCTGGGTACATAGAAGTTATTTCTGTGGTAGCCAACTATCAGTCGGGAATGGACAGAATTAAAGACTCAGAATTGCTACCCTGTGTGCGTGACTAGCCGTTGTACATTTAACAAGCTTTGCCATGTTGAGAGAAAAGCAATACTTGTGTGTTTGGTAAGGATATTGTAGAGAAGGGCAGGGCACAAAAAAGTCTGAAGAAATGAAGAGAGGTTATTTTAAGTGAATATTTGTTAAAGCAGCCTGAGTTAATTAAGCCTCCTGGTGACTGTGTTTATTTCCTCTCTTGTCTCCACACCTCTCTGTGTTGGCTACCTTGAAGTTAACTGGCTTGAATGTGGTACCACACCCTTAATTTGATCTTTCCCATGAGTCACTTTGCTCAACAAAGGAATTTTACTGGACTTATTCTTCAAAGTCTTTAAAGAAATGCCACTTCTTTCTATGTCTAGGAAATAATTTGGGGTGTGGTTGCATAGAAAACACAACTGACTGGAAGCACAAAGTATTTGAGTTCACTCAGTGTTTAAAGATGCTAATCCCCAACCCCAATAAAGCAGTAGTCTAGAAAGATTTTAATTGATAGTGGCAATGCAAACATTGGAGCCCCAAAGTTTTGTTGGTAGGATGCAGCTTCCACAGAAGGCATGCTCCTCAATTCTCACTTGAGATGGAGATTCTCCTAGAGGAAGGAGCAAGGGCTGAAGAAAGATGTAGATGAGGGGAAGACCTTCCTAAAGAAAAAGAAGTAATGTTAACTTAGGATACAGGGAAATAGCACATTGTTGCTTTTGCTCAAACAGTGCTGTCTCCTATCCTTATTTAAAAACAGGGCTTTGTGATGAGGCTATACATCTTTATTTTATCATTGAATGTCTTACGTATTGGGTTTCTGAAGGAAGAAGGGAAATCAGATGGGTATTGGGTCATGAGGAGCCATTTATGAGCCTGCAGTAGAAAACTGAGTTAGTTGTAACTGAGATCTCAGTTGTTCTGACTCAAGAGGAGTCATCGGTGTACTGTACTTTCTCATGGATGCCACACTGTGCCTCGTGGCTGGAGGTGTTCTGTGACTTGAATCTCATTTCAACAGTAGCATCAAAGAGCAATGTTGAGGGGGTTCTGAGGAGAAGCATAGCAGGAGCTTTAGGGGAGGCTGTTTTCAGGCCATGTCAGGTAAATCAACTTAGACTATGGTAAAAATCCTGATTTCAGAGTGATAGGAAGCTGCTATCAACCCTGGAGGTAGGGATGGAGTGGCCACTACCACTGGGTTTGGTAGGCTGTTTCTGCTTGGAGAGAGGAATCTTTCCACTGGTAGGAAGAGTTGCCAGAATTTAGATGCATCATCCCCACCTTCTTTTAGAATCTTTCCTATGTTCCCATTCCAATGTATAGCATCTTTTTTTTTTCAAGTAGTGTTCTTTCTTGAACCATGGAAACATGGCAAAGATTCAAAGTTCAATTTAAATTGTAAAGCAGGTATTTTTTTTATATGTGGAATTGAAGGCCTCCACAAATTCATATATTCAGAGTTTTGACCCATGACCTCTGAATGGAACTCTATATGAACAAAGAGTCTTTTTTTTTCTCTACAAATAAGCAAACTTTAATAGATATTGCTTTGTATTTATATAAGAACCTTCTTCAAGAACTTCTTCAAGAACCTTAAATGCTTTACAGACATCTCTAATTGCTCCCATATCAACCCTGTGGTTCCCCCCAGTTTACAAGAGGGAGAGTGAAGCACGGAGAAGTTAAGTGACTTGCCCAAGATCACATATTCAAGTTCACTGGATTGCCAAGTACTATCTATCACCTTGCCTCCTCGGCTCCCAGCCACATTCTTTATGAGAGAATCTTTAACGAAAAGACTGCTTACCGAAAGTATCATGAGGAGCATGTTATAAAAGTGAGGACTTCCTATGTCCACCATGGAAAGAAAAAAACACTACACTGATGGCTAAGGCTGTAAGGCCACTATAGCACATTTCCTTGACTCCTCCCTTAAGTTACCTTCTAAAGACAAATTCCCATGACAGAAGCCCCATGGCTCAGAAGCAGGTTTAATTTAGAATATTGAGTTTTAGTTACAATAATCCATAGAAACGTTTGAACAAAGAGTCTTTTTAGTGATGGTTATCAGTGTAAATGTGAGCTCAGAGGAGGAAAGAGATGACCACATGAAGAAACAAGGCTAAGGCCGTCATTGTTAAACCTTGCAGAAAGGACTCACTAGAAACAACCCATGTCTGCACCCTGATCTCCTTCTGCCCTCCAGAGCTATAGGCTGATCTGTTTTGTGTATGCTGGAATACTTTATTATGCAAACTCTAGTTATCTAATACAAATACGATGTTTCCCTCTTTAATCTAGAGGAAAGTGAACAGGAGACTTCCTGCAACAGTCTTAATAACTTAACAAGAAGAAAGTCCCCAGTAAGAGCAAGAGAAAGGTCCATGGTGTGGGTGGCAAGATGGGAGAGTTCCTTTGTGTTGTGTGAATATAACCAAGGGTCCCAGGGTAGAACCATCTTGAACAGATCCACAGAATTGTCCTAGTAGAGAACCTGGAGCTTCAATGTGAATCTTCAAAGGATGAGGACTCAGAGAAATGAGAAGGCAGCCGGGGAAGCAGTACTGTTCAAGTTGAAAAACTGTGCAGTGAGAATGTGCTCATAGAATTCCATACTCAGGGCAATTCAACAGCAAGAGAGAGAGCTACTGGAGAAATCATTCCAGACAACAGTACTTTCCCAGTGCCAGTCTCAATGGCTACCTTGTAGACTACAGGCATCTCTACAGTGATTGTTCATGCTGGGCTAGTGCAAGAGCTTCTGGGACATGTTGAAGCCAAGCAAAAGGTTCATATCAGCCAAGAAAAATGGCCCCTGCTCCCTTTTCTCTGATCATTCCTTCTGGATTCTAGGGGATACAGAAGTAGAATACTGGATGGGGAAGGATATGGGAGAGAAAGCTAGATAAAATCTTAAGGAATAGAGTGTATGTGATTGCCCCACTGCTGGTTTCAAAAAGCATAGATCAAAATAAGGTGGAGAATGACTGAGAAAAATGTCAACTTCTGGCCTTTACACACATGTACATTCATGTAAACACATACCTTCACACATGTGCACAAATACATGAGCATGTACACACACACACACACACACACACACACACACACACACACACACACTGGATCTTGCCTGGACACATAAAATAGTCAAGATTGAGTAAGATGAAATGGCTGTAGCTTTCACTGGGCTTTTTAAAATAGGACAATGTTGGCCTTTTTCAATTTATGTAGCTGGGCAGTTATACTACCACATTAAAAGAACAGCAGTAATTAGATTTTAAAAATTCTTTATTTACTGATTTAATGCGTCCGTGTGCACGTGTGTGTGTGTGTGTGTGTGTGTGTGTGTGTGTGTGCCCATCTTTGAGTGCAGTGTGCCTGTGCCGTGGGGTAAGTGTAGAGGTAAGAGAATAGCTCTAAGAAGCTGGTTCTCTCCTTCCACAAGTCAGGTTTCCAGGCCTGTATGCAACTACCTATACCTCCATGTTACTGGCCCAACACAGGGATTAAAATAGTTGGCATTAATACGATACTTTGTAGGAGGAACGACAGCTTTAGTATATATTGCCCTAATATACACTAGCCTCTGGATGGTGGGTAGCTGAAACTCAGGTGGGAGCAAGGGTTTGCTCCTTTGGAGGGGGCTCTTTATGGCTTACAGGTGGCTACCCACTATTTTTCTCATGTGTGGTCCCTTTATATGTGTGTGACCCACTTTCTTCTTATAAGATCCCCTGAGCTGAGTGTGATGGTGCATGCCCTGAGCATCTGGGAGGCTGAGCTATCACTGCCACATGTTCAAGGACTGCAGAGTTATGTAATAAGACCCTGTCTCAAAACCCCAAGCCAAACGAAACCAACCAACCAAAGAAACAAACAAACTATACCTCTAAGCAAACAAAAATCACATCACACTGAATGGGGACTAACCCAAGGAACTTGATTTTAACATACCCACTTATTTCAAGCCCTTACTTCTGAATACTGTAGTTTACACATTATGAAAGTGGGGGGTGAGATACTGGTATTTCTTCTGGGTAGAAACTTCTCTACTACGTCGCACCACTTCTTTGGTCTGAAGAATCTCCGAAGACAACAGTGAAAAACTCTACAGGAAACAAATTGAAGTTGCTTCCTGAGGGTACTCACTGAGGCTAGCCCACAAAGAAGGACTAGTAGACGCAGAGAGTAGACTGTAGGATCCACAGTAAGCATACATCTGGCGAGAAGCTCATGGTGCTGAAGTGGAGATCTCATGTGGCACACCAAGCCATCCAAGCTTGGAGAACCAATGTATTTCCCAAGGTAGGGACACAAACTGGCCAGGGGTATTTCAGCTGAGTCGTTGGCTATGAGTAGGCGTGGGTCTCTGAGGAATAGACTGAGACCAATAGACTGATCTTGCCACTGGAAGGGAGGAGGAATGCATGTGGAGCTGAAACCTATGGGGGAAGAATGTGTGTCCTCCAAACACAAAGGGTGTTGGAGTGAACAACCATGAATAGAGCTTTTGTTAGTTTTTTTGTTCGATTTCTTTCTTTTTTTTTTTTTTTTTTTTTTT
>NW_022196898.1:79256735-79277805 GCF_008632895.1 Mastomys coucha
TAGAGAAACAGATTTTGCTTTGTTGGAGTCAGTTTCCTGCTTGTGAATTTGAATTTATTTAACTTCAAGTGCAAAATAAGAGTGAAGCACACATGAAACATCCCTTTCTCTCAGGTTCCACTGGACTGGACTGAACATTTGGCTGGACCTTACTTGGGCCATCTCCAACTATGTTAAATGATGCTGGTTAGATGTGTTGCTGTCTTGTCTCATTGCAAACAATTTGCTCAACTTTTAGGGTTCATCACTGAAGCCCCCTCCAAAAATACTAAAGTGTATCTGAGGCTTTTCCTGATAGTGATCAGCACAATTGAGAATAAATCAAGACCTTCTTTGCCTGGCGAAATAAATTCAGTGTCACAAGTCTGGGTCAGAAACTAGGTTTACGACAGGGCGTCCCGGATGTCTCTGCAGCTTCCTCTTTGCATCAGCTGCCAGAATCCAGTCGACTAGGACCAGATGGTTGCCAATCTGTGCAGCTGCTCCTTCAGGCCCTTTCCTCCTGGGGTAGCTAGGGACTTGACTATTCTGCAGCCCTCCGAAGCCCCCTCACTGTATCCTCTTCCACCAGGGAAGGAAGACAGGTGGAAAGATGCCCTGCCTTATAAACACAAGACTGCCACACCTGCATTTAAACCAACAGGCTGAGTCTATTGGATGCTGAGAGCATGAACTTGTAAACCAGAACGGATGAGCACGGTTCCTGCAGGTTCCAGGGCTCCTCTTTCTTTCTGTGTTTTCTCCGTTGACGGCAGGCTCACTTTCTGCTCTCACGTTGAAAGACACAGCCACCTTCCTGGGAGCCTTTACGGAGCCCTACAAGTTTGATTCTTTTTAAAATTATAGATGGACCCAACAAACTGTTGCTTCATCGCTTTGGTATTCCCTGTGTGGGATAATGGATGCAAACTCCTTCCTTCCTTCCATCTTTTGTAAGTATTTGTTTTATACAAGCATACTCACTGTGACCCTCTCTGTATGGTCCAAGACCACCATGGAGAGAACTTGTAACAGAAGAAGAAAGGATTGATGGAAATGGATTGTCTTCTATGCACTGATTCCTAGGCACTAGATCCACACACTCAAACTTGGGAGGCTGGGCCTCTGTTATCTCATTTCAGACTGTCAGTCTCCCATATGCTACCGGAGACCAACTGTCACATTACAAATGGAAGATGATGGTTTTAGACGCTTTGACAAGATCACTGGCCTAATTCTTCCCTGACCTGAGCTGTTTTTCATCCTCTCCCTTGTCTTATCTCTCCTCAAGAAGGTTTTATCTTGCCTGTGCAACTGAAGGCATCTCACTGGGAGACAGTCTGAAGAAGGTAGCTGGAGGAAGCCAGGCCTAATCCCAAAGCTCTGATGGATAGCAGTTCAAGTTAGCAAATCTACCGTATGAATTCTGCTTGGTGCTTTATTCTCAATGATGGGGCAGATTATGTTGTGCAGAGACAAAAATCTACAACAGGATCCTTGGGTCCTGAGTTCTGCTTCATTATGCATGGTCTTGTTTCCATTGGCACCACACAATGCCACATTCTTAAGAATCCTGTAGGAGGATCACGAGGAAGACACAAAAGATATCTTGGACATCCTTTTAAAAAGTTTAACATTTTAAAGTGATTTAAATGTAAGCAAATCAGAGACACATGGATTACATTTCCCTTAGAATACATATGGGTTTGGAGAATTAAGGGAAAAAAGGCTTGGCACATTGTGGTCGGGTATAACTGAATGCAAAACATTCAGGGAAAATATTTAGTGATTTTTTTTTCTTTTATTTCAAGCACCAAAAGCAAAGGAGAAGTCGTCTACCCTCCTCTCCTGTTCCTGAAGGATGGGGCCTACATCAGAGGCTTTCCAGGTGAGAGTCTAGAAGGCCTGTGGTTTCTTGGCCCACAAGCGACCCTTTCGCATGCTCTTCACTGCCCTTCCCCCACCATCATCTTTATCTCCCATCACACAGGGGGAGTGAACGATTCCTTACCTTGAGGAGTCACAGAGTTTTGACACAAAGTGTTTCAGAGCTGACAAATTCACATTATGTTGAACACCCAGAGCCCAGAGGGAACATTAATCAATCCCTTTTTATTTGAATTGACTAATAGCTCAAAGGAATTTACTGCTTTGTTCCATGTGGCTTTTAAGTGGACGGTGCCTCACTACATGTGCCTTTCTGTCTTCTATCCTTTCTTCCAGCGGAAACCCCTCTCTCTCTCTTCCTCCTTTGGTACCCTTCCCCCTTTTTCTTCCCCATCCCAAATGTGTATGTTGTGTGCCTTTTATGCAGACGGTCCAGGAGTAAAACTGCAAAACACTACCAGGAGTAGGAACTTTGCTCTTTGGGCTTTTTGGTTGTAGCAAGCTTGATGTAAATGTGTAGTAGGTAATTACTCCTATTTTTGGACATTTTGTGAATTCGTTTTCATTCTAGGCATTTGGGAGAAATTGTAAATAATCCATTATTTGCACTCCTGCCGTTCATCAGATCTTTATTCCTACGGCGTTTATGTTGGATATGCTTTCTTGATGTCAAACTGTAGTAAAAGAAACACCTACATTTCATTCATAACTAAGTTAGTCTGATTCTGTGAGAGCTATTGTGTCTAAAGGTAGCACATTTATCCTAGGATAATGTCACCCAGGGAAGCATGGCCCTAACATCTCCTCAAAATGTAGCTCTTTACATTCTGTATTGTAGTGCTAGCTGCTCTCCCAAGTTCCCAATTTCAAGTTGCAGGAATCAAATCTTTAACAAGCTGGATGACTTCCCCTTGTCATGCTGTGTTCAGCAGATATCCCTGCCAGGCTTGCTCCTTTCTGAGGGGAAACCCAGGAGGAGTGAATCTGGGGGATATGGGAGGTAGAGGAGGAAACTGGAGGAGTTGAGAAAAGAGAAACTGAGGCTGGAATATACTGTCTGAGAGAAGACTGAGAGGAAGCATGATAAGCATGTGACAGGGAAAGGCGGTGAGAGGCTCATCGTGGTGAGATGCTTAGATTTTATTCTCCCGTTTGTAGTTCGGCCGGCTAATTGTTTAATGAACCATTCAAATGGCAGCTTGTGAAGGATGCTGTCACAGGCTTTAGTGGAGCTAAAGGCGCAGACCTTTTAATCCTGACTGAGTCCTGTTCCTACAGACCTCAACCTAGGGAGTTGAAAGATTTCTTTGAGAAAAACTAAAACACAGAGCGGGGAGGAGAAGGGAGAGAGGAAGGAAGAGACAGAGAGACAGAAACAGAGACAGAGACAGAGAGACAAAGAGTGACAGACAGACACACAGACACAGGCACAGACACTGAGAAAGACAGAGAGAGACAGAGACAGAGACACAGAGAGAACTCAAAAAAGAGACTCTTTAGAGGCAAGCTGACTTCTGAGTTCAAGCTCAGCCTGGTCTACAGAGTGAGTTCCAAGACAGCCAAGGCTACACAGAGAAACCCTGTCTTGAAAGACAAAAAAAAAGAGAGAGAGAGAGACTCCCTGTCCGGGTTTGCCATTTGTTTCTAAGCTTTGTAAAGTGGAGTGCTGAACCTCACTAGTTTAACTTCCGGGAAGACCATTTATTTGATTTACCTTCCTCTGTCTGAAGCAATGTTTCCCAGTTTGCTAAGATGAAGAGCGTTGATCTTAGAGTGTTTCTAGGTTTCAACTTGTTAAAAGTTACCTACTGGATTTAGAGCAGAGGCCTAGTATATGGCTCTCAAATGCTTAATTAGGTCAAGATGAGTTTATTTTTAGATGTAGTTTAGCATCTTTAAGATTTCAAGCATTAAATCAAATCTCACTGGAAAATGTTTTCTTAAATTACCTTTTATCAAAGTTAAGATAGCATTTTAACCCCTCTGCCTAGAAAATCCCTTACAGCCACAAGAAGAATAAAAGAAAAAGCAAGTGTCCATGGCTACTCCTCAGAGCTGAGGAGGTTTACCAATGACTGATTTATTATGACAATAATATTTATTTGTAATCTCCAGCAAGGGTTACATCTTTCACATATTCTAATATACTGTAGACCACACAAGATGGCTTATAGTTCTTTTTACAAACAATATTCTTAACTCTATAAAATACATTTTATAATCTTTCAAATTTATTTGTGAATTTTTCTCATGGGTGTGGTGTATGTGTGTACATGTTTGTGTGTGTGCGCATATTTACATGGATGCATGTGCATAGGTGTATCGGTGTCTGTGGAGGGCAGTGGTCAACATCAAATGTCTTTCTGAATCACACTTCTTCTCATTTGTTGTTCCAGGGTCTCTGGCTGAACCTGGAGTTTGATGACTTAGGTAGTCTGTCTGGCCAGCAAGTTCCGGGCACCCTCTTGTCTCTGCCTACACAGCATTGAGATTATAGGCCCATGCTGGCACACCATGCTTTCTATGTGTACTTGGGCTTGAACTCACTCCTTGGGCTTGCATAGCAAGTAATACCTTTAATGCCTGAGCCATTTCCCCAGCCCCACTTTTGATTCTTATTCCAGTGAGGTAGGTACACAGAGAAAATGCACTGCATGAGAATGCGTGTGGCTCTAAAAAAATAGTGAAGGTGGATTGTTACGCACGCTCGTCTACTCCGGTCACATCCAAAATATCGGGGATAAAATCCTGATTAAAGGATAAGAGGCAATAAGAATCCAAAAGGATTCTGTGCCTCCTGGATTTCAGATAGTCGCTGGTATCCCCCAACTCAGACGTGTTCCAGATTAGTCTTTCCAATCGTCAATATGGCCTCATAATTAGACTAAAGGTACCCCAAGTAATGATTCGTAAATGGCTAAGATTGAGCACTGTTTTCTGGCCGGCACAATGTTTCCAACTATCCTAGTTTAATACCAAGCTGTCCATAGCTTGCAATTTCTCTCAAAGTATCTGCCTTGCCAGAGCTAGCAACAGAGGTTGAGTGCATTCCTTAGGGCAATAAATAGTTTACAATAGTTAGAAGTGTTTTGCATACTAGAGAGTAATGAAGGGCTTCCCTCACTTAAGGACATTAGCTAAGAGTGTCAGGTCAGACCCTCCAGCAGAATCAGAGAATTAGCCTAGGAATACCAAAATGCCTCAACAGGGAGGGTTCCACTCCTCTTCACACCTGAGGACCAAATCCCACTGACCTTGATGTGCGGTCACTTGCCTACTTGACCTCAGTCTTGCTGCCCCTTGCTGTCACCCCCGCCTACCTACGTGACTCTTATAATTTGCCCTGCTTGTTGTATGCTTCTTAAGCCTGCTTGTCACTTTTTATAAGGACTAGGACTAGGAGAGGAGAAGGACTTAGACTCGCATGCAGGACTAGCACTTGGACTTGCATGCGGGACTTGCATGCGGGACTCCCACTAGATGGGCTAGGACTCAGATTCATGCAATCCGCAGTCCCCCCGGCCCAGAGCGCTTGGGCCCGGGGGGAATGCAGCACCAGTCCAGAGAAGATAGCTGCTGCTTTAGACCCAGTGTGTTTTGGATAGCCTCAGATGTACCTCAACTATTGAGCTGCCAGATTTACCATCTCTTTTACAATGACTGTAAAAGTCTGATGCCATTTTTAAGAAATACATTCAGATCTAACACACCCTGTGTCGGCTCTGTTTGTCATTTCTTCGCTTACGTCTTGTCGACCTGACTAGGACCCCCGTTTCTCCCGCGGGTTGAGGGAGGCCCAGATTGGTCGGCCCGTGGCAGTGGATTATGTGCATTTTAGATGCAGAGTCCTGCGGGATTTGCTGAATTTGCAGGTGTTTCAGAGATATTTGAACACATTCAAGAAATACGTGTGTTAGCTATCTATACTGTATAGCAAATAATGCCAAATCCTAAGGTCTAAGGAGAGGAAGCATGGAGTATTTTATAATTTCTGCGCATCGAGAATTAAGTGTGGTTGCAGCTTGTTTGATGAGAGCAGCTGGTCTGCCCTGCAGTGGATCTACTCAGTGCCGCAGACTCTTCTCTGAAGACTAGCCTGTCTGTTAGGCTGCCTGAGCATTCTTATGTCATGATAGGATGACAGGACAGCTGTATTAGAGCAGGGCGGGGTGGGGGAGGGAATATACACCAGAAAGTGCCTTCAACAAAAACCTCAGTTTTTGCCCTCCAATCTAGGAAGTGATACATGACCTTATGATAGACCATCAATTGGAGAAAGGAGCCCTGAGATAACTTGGAGGGTGTATGGAGGCTCCAGCAGGTGTGGATAATTGGGGTTGGTTTCCACAGTATTTGCGCATGCGTGTCCAAAATGCATGGTATACTTTTCTCCTATAGCCATGCACTTGTAGCATCTTTAAGAAGTTTCATTGTTTTATTTTGTGTGTAATATGTACATGTGTGTATATGTTTGTGGATACACATGTATTATAGCATGTGTGTGGAGACCAGGGGAAAAGTTCAGGAGTTGGATCTTTCCTTCCACACATGGGTCCTGGGATCAAACTCAGTTGTCAGACTTGGCGGTTGGTGTCCTGACCTGCTGAACCATGTTGTCAGTCCATATTGTCAATATCTATTTTTATTTCCCAGTTTTCTGTCTTTTAGATGACTCCTCTCTTTACAAATAGAATTTTTTTCAGGTCTTTTCTTCCACAGTTACATGTAAGAGTAAGAAGTGATGAAATCTGAAACCTCCCCTCTGCCATTTCAGAGATCTCTAAATTTTTCTACAGTTTAACCAGCAGATGGAGCCTGGAAACGTGATATGTTAACCACTCAGGGGCTCCCGAGCAGTGCTTCCCACCTTGCGGTCTTAAAGACCTGGAAGAAGCCTTTGCATTAACTTTTCATCCTCCAGATCTAAGATCTATAGTTGGGGCAGCACCAAAATTCACATCTCTGGACTTATTACCTCAGCTCTTGTCCACTTGCAGAAATTGAAATCACTGTGTGTTGCCTCCCAAGAACATTGATCTCAGTTCATTTCAGTTACTAATTTGGTTATTGTTGTGTGGGATGGGACCATGACTACGGCAGTCTCTGTTCTGTAGACGTTTACAGAGTGACTGAGCAGACAGACACGGAGGTGAGAACTCCAGAACAGCCTGTGCTAAAGGCCAGGGTAAGCCAGGACATGAGGCTGGTGACCTCAAAACCCTGTCGAGCCTGCCTTGGTGTGGAGATTAAGCAAAGGGAATTGCAGGGGAGGCTGTCAGGGAAAATTTCTCTTTGAAAATATTTTTCATACAGTATATTCTGATTAGGGGTTCCCCTTCCATAATTTCTCCCAGATCCTACCCAGCATTCTAACACCACCCATGTTCACACTTTTATTTTGCTCTCTATCATTGCTAAACAAACAGACATCTAAAATAAAATAAAATAAGATTTCAAACAAGCAAACAAACAAACAAACCAGCAAACTATACCAGAATAAGACAAAATATCCAAGTAGAAAAAGGAAAGAGACAAAGATGGACACAGAGAGGGATATTCATGTACATTTAATATACAAACCACAGAAACCATAACATATAAACAAAAGTCCTCTAAAGTTAAAAACAGAACCCAGACAAACAAAGCATTATGAGGCAAAACAAAACAAAACCCCTCCAAAAATACCAATGATTTATTTTCTGTTTGTTATCTTCCGCTAGGACTGTAGCCTGTTCTTAAGAATGGTTTGCATGTCCAGTGAGACTGTTAAAGAAAACTAATTTTTTTACATTGTGAGTGGTAGTTTCTGACTTGGGGATGTTGGCTTGTTGTCCACCTTCCCCTCACAGTGCTGGGACCCGTCTGACTTGGTTCTGTGCAGGATCTGCATATGTTGCCACGGACTCTGTGAGCTCAGAGGTGAGCAGTCCAGTTGTATCTAGAAGGTCTTGTTTCATTGTTGTCTTCCATTCCCTCTGGCTCTTCGAGTCTTTCTGCCTCCTCTTCTGCAGAGTTCCCTGAATGAACCCCGAAAGGAGGGAGTTCGTGAAATGTCCCATTTAGGGCTGAGTGTTCCAAAGTCTCTCACTCTGCATATTGCCTGGCTGTAGCTCTCTGTATTGTTCCCATCAGCTGCAGGAGGAAGCTTCTTGGATGTTGACTGAGCGAAGCACTGATGTACGAGCACAGCAGAATGTTGTTAGTAGTCATTTATTGGTGCGCTCCTCTGTAGAACAGTAGTATTTGGGTTTCCCTTAGATGTATAGCTTATCTAGTCTCTGGTTCTTGGCCATCTGAGCAGAGTTGGGCATAACTTCAATCTTGCATAGTGAACTTTAATCCAATCAGATAGAGGTTGGTTAATCCTTCAGTTCTTGTGCCACTACCACATCACCACTTCTTGCAGGCAGGATCACCGTTGTAGATCCAAGGGTTTGCAGCTAGGTCGATGTTTCTGTTTCTCTTCTGGGGGTGTTTAGAGTAACATTCAGTACCATGAACACTAGTCAGTAAGGGTGAAGGCTTTACATAGACACCAGCTCAACTTCTCTATGTTTAATGTAGGTGTTGACTTTAGCAATAAGACTTTTTCATCAGTTTGTAGAGAGAAACCAGTAGCCTTGATGATAACCTGGGTTGTTTGGGGGTTCCCATGGGATGCTTAGACTAATTTGATTAGATGATTTGATTGATTTGATTTGCTATTCCTTCACAGAAGGAAGCAAGAGATGTCTAGGTGGGGCTTTGTCTCTCTCTGTTGTTGTGTGATTCCATTTATATTTCTTTCACTTATGTTTATATTTTAAAAGCATCTACTCAAATAGGTTTTTATACAACCCCTCTAATGGTCCTTCCCTCCCTTACCCCGTCTTCTCCCTTTCTCTGTTCCTCCTATTCCTCCCACACCCGGAGATTTCCATAATAAATGGATTGGGAATGAGATTGAATACATTTTCAGAAATTACCACATTTGTAGAGTTGTGTGACAGAGGACATTTTTACCTGAATTGAGAGATAAAATTTCAAATAAACTTATGGGAGGACTCACCAAGAAGCAAAGACTTGGAGAGATGTTTGCAGGCTTAATAGACTGGTTGAGGAGATCACAAAATTGTTTTTTGAGTTATACTGTGATAAACAGTGACCACACATGGAGCTGAAATCAGGAATTCCAGTAGAGGCAAATACATGCATTCATACAACGTAACATCCCATAGGTGGATCTTACACACCACACTGAGAAGAATGGGGGATGTATGTTGGGTACACATCGCCAGAGAAGGGTCAAGGTCGTTTGGTGTGCTTCTATTCAGAGCTCAATGAAGGCATAGAAGATGGCTCATGTGCCCATCACAGTATGTATATTTTACATATATAGTATGTATATCATATATACAGTATTTTAATGAACAATTAAATGCACAATACTTGAGGCAATCAATAGAGGACATTTACCTAGTCCTTATTATTTTCTTTGCAGATTAGTTATATGAAAAACTATTCATAAATCATTCAAGAAGATTATGTTGAGAATGGACCATTCTGTGGCATTCCTGCAGTTTTCCTATTTTGTTTAGGCTAGACCCACTAATTGCTTTATGCCCAAGTGGAAAGCCATTAAAAGGCCTGTTTCTAAAAAGGCAGGGGGTTTGAAAACACACACGTTCAGAGTTCATCTTCATTTTATGATTTATGAGTCTTTAACTGACAACCTTTCCCAGTAAGTAAACACATGGTGCTTCCATGTAGATAAAGCAAGTTCATTTTAGTTGTGAACTTTACTGCATAATATCCCCCCAGGACACCAGATTATATTGACACTGTAGGGAAAAATTTGGACAGACCTAGAAAAGAATTTAGATTTTGATTATCTCTCTGGGACTTGCTGCTGATAGGGTAATTTGGAAAACTGACTTTTTCATACCAGAAACAGTTTAAAAAAAAAAAAAGGCAGAAAAGAAGGAAACTTCAGGCAACCATCACCAGTCCCCATCTCTCTGACTCCTTGCTATAATTTTGGTATTAAAGGATTCCAGAGTCATTTTTTTTTTCTGCATTAACTCTGAAATCCACAACTTGGACTAGCATTTGATTTTTCTTTTTTTGTAATATGTTCTAATGAAGATTTTAATGTTTAAGTAAAAGCATAGATAGCAAAAATTATTTGATATTATCACTTTCTCAATTTCTGGAGTCCAAAAGTCTTCTTTTTACTGGTGCAAATATGAAGCAGACACAAAGACTTTTCCCTCTGTCTTTGTTCAGCTTTTTGAACAAAGATTGTTATGATTTCTACTATCTAGGCATGAGGCATCACATTCTTTTCATGTTGTGTATTAAGAGTGGCAGGTTCACATATACTCCAAAAGGCCTTTTATTAAAATTAAAATTGTAGCTGTCAAAAGAAACTATTTCTTAAAACAGCTGTTGTAGATTTCAAGTCAACTTGACAGGAAAAGGTACAAGTTTTCTATATCCTATGTTTCTCCTGTATGTCTTTTTTGTGGATTGGTGACTCACTTCTTTACAGCATTTGAATAGTATTCCATTGTCTAGATGGGTCACAATTTATTTATTCACACAGTGACTGAAGAGTGTTTTGACTGCTTTTCAATTCCGCCAATTAAGAACATAACAATTATACATTCCTAGTGCAACGTTTTTATTTTTGGTGTGGAAATAATACATCAACTCCTTTCCATAAAATCTGAATCATGATAAGTTTTCACGATAAGACTGTTTAGCTTTGTTGGAAACTTCCAAACACTTCTGAAGTAGTGCTAGCATTTACATCTCACCAACAGTGAGTGATAATTGCATTGCCCTCTGGCTTTGTCGGTTCTGATGTGGTTAGTGTTGTAAGGTTTGGTCATTCTCTTAGCTGCTAATGCTCTCCATTGCTATTTTAGCTTGCACTTCCCTGACGACATTCAATACTGAACATCTCTTCTCTTTTTAAAAAATTTTGTGTATGTATATGTGCATTTGTATTTATGCATGTTTTGTGTACATGTGCACATGGGTGAATGTGGCATATGTAGAAGACAGAGGTTGGCATTGGTACCTTCTACTGTTCTCCACTTTGATACAGTCTCTTGATAAACCTGGAGTTCGCTGCTTGTCTGGACTGGTTGGGCATCACAACACTGGGATCTGCCTGGCTCAGCCCATTCTTATACTAGGCTTACAGGTACTAGGTATACTAGGCATTACCATGGCAGGTTTTATACAGGCTCTGTGGATAGAAACCATGATTCTCCTGCTTGCATGACAGTCACTTTAGCAGCTGAGACATCTCTCGATCTTTTGAACATCTTTTCTTCTGCTTGTTTGCCATGTGGATATCTGGTGAGGTATCTGCTATGGTCCTTATATATGTTTTAAGTGGATTAATATTTTCTTTGGTTTTTAGACTTTAGAGATTCTTCATGTACTTCGGCTATCAGTCTTATTCAGTGGATTTATTTGCAGCTTGTTGTTCTGAATTGGAAGGTGCTTTTACTCTCTAGATGACACATGAAATTTCTTTGAGTGAGTTCTTTAATAGTACTCAGATAATATTTACCTGGTGATGTAACTTTAGAGGAGAAATAATATATTGTGATTATAGTTAGAGCATATTTTTGGGATTAACAACAATGGCTCATTTGGTAGAGCAGGATTTGAGCCGTGTGCTCAGCTGCAGTGACAATATGCACCGGACAGCATAGACAATGGACATTTGAGTTTTGTGGATCTGGAAGCTGTGATGCCCCATGTGAACAAGCTGTTAACTCGGTCTCTGGTGGTGAGGGTCTTATTGCAGGGATAGAGAAGACAAACTATTTACTGAGTCTTCACATGACAGGGAGAGTGAACTCCTCCTCTTTCTGTGGTCATGGATGTCCTCATGAGCACCCCATCTTCAAGACTGCAGATCATAGTGATTATAACTGTTTTCCTGAAACTTCATCTTAAATGTCATCATTCTGGTTCTTAAGTCTTTGATAGGTGAATTATATTTTTCTTCTGGCTGGTTTAGAACATGTAGTGAGTATCAGAGAAGTCAAAAGATGTTTCAAGGTCATCTAACAATTTAGTGGTGGCCATTCCTGAAACTCTTCCTTTTGAATATCTTATCATACTATCGGTTTACTGTTTAAACTCACAATAGAAATACTCTTAGCTCAAGGATATCTAGTGTGTTCTGTCTCTTTGTGTTAGAATGTGCATGCCACTGCCCTCTTAATGCTTTGTTTAAACATAGAATGATGCCTTCAGCAGTGTGGTTTTATGGGCTTCTGGAAGGTGCTGAGGTTCCTGGTGTTTGATCTGACAGAGAAATTGCCTATGTCTTAGAGACAATTAACTAGGAGAGGAGAGAAGACCAAAAAGTGCATTCATTTCATTTTAAAAAGACTCTTAATTACAACAAATCACAAGAATGCAGATAGTCATATTTTGTAGTTAGATGGGCCAATGAGAAACTCTAAAATAAAGAGAAGAATTGAAGCTTTTAGCTTGACCTTCAGGATATTCTAGCCAATGACCCAGCTTTCCTGACTGCTATGGTTCTAACCCTGGGATTCAACTTAGAATAAGAAGAGACTATAAGGGAGAAGGTCTAGAGGACAGATAGCCATTTGGCTGTCGTAGCCCTGACTCATCTGCCTTGGCATATGAGAACTTCATCAACATCATATCATGGAGAATGATTCTCCAGTTCAGCCCAGTCAACTTGTAGTTATAGGCAGCAACTAACCAACCGCAAATTATTACTGCCATAAACCACACCCAATACCAACTTTTGCAATAATATGTGACTAGCATCAGATTAGTTTACAAAAATTGTTTACTGACTATTCTATGCCTTGGAATCATCTTTATTATTATGGTTTTCTAAACTGGGTTAGGAAATAAAAGCTACCCACTGTTATGAATTTATTACTAATGTCTGATTCAATTGTCATGTCATTTCTATAAGACCTACTTACTTTCCATATCCATTCAGTAAGAGAAAAGTATAGGAGAGGTTTTTATGTTACCACACTCTTCAGTTATTAAGAACCAGCAACTACATGCTTCACCTCTCTTTTCATCAATTGTCATTAAGTGTCTAGGAAAAATCAGTTGGAATTTGGACAGCTGCAGTCTCGTCATTCCCAAGTCCCTGTTGGCCTGTTAGGGCCATACTTTTATCTGGTTCTCTTCGATTCCTAGGTTAGAAACTGTTCTGCTACACCCTGAGATAGAAGATGTAGCCATCTGCTTAGCTCTGGATAATCTTCATCCACCATTATGGGTCTTAATGTCTGTTTTCATTTAGCAAATGATCATAACAGAATTTGTGATAAAGTTATGGCACAGAGATAATATAGATTTTAGGTTCAAGCCAACCTGATTTATAATCCAGACTGTCTTTTAGAAGCCTTGCTTTATTTTATAAGTTACATAATCACTCATGGTTTTGGCTATCTAATTTATGAAGTTAGTACTCAGTAAACAAATTTTAGGTCTTGTTAATTTCTACCACATAATGCTCGTGGAGTGTGATTGGATCCTATTCTTCCCTGTAGTGGAGATGATTCTTTCTGCCAACAGAGACTGTGAGTTCTCGTTTGACAAATAACCCAAGACAGTCTTGTCTAGACAGTGTTTCTTGTGAAATAACATGCTACCAGATATTCTACCGAAGAGATAGTGGAAAGGTTGTGTTTAATTGATTCCTTTTAGGCCCACGGCTGGATTTCCTTTACAGTTGGACTGATTTTCATTAGGGTTTTGGGACACAAGCATGTTCTAATTTATGTGTCTGCTCCACCATTTCCCATTTTTCTTTATTGTGTATCCTTTGGAGCCTTAGTCAACAGCTTTCATTAAATGCTGTGAAGCAATAGTGCTCTGTAATTAATTAACACACTGGATCATTTCTATATAGTAACATTGGTAACTGTTCTGAAGTTTCTCTTCTACACTCTTCAGGACCTGTGTATGACCATACATGTTCATGCTTTGAGAGTGTTATCTAAACTGTTAACATTGGGGAAATAAAGAACAAAATCTTTCACTTTTGTGAACAGATATAGTCAATTTGACATTGTATCTCTTCCTTAGAAGTTGCTTTAATTGTTTTAGGGAAGGAGGACCAAAGGCATTTACTTTGCTCTAACTCTAGCTTTGTACTTCTCTGAGTGTGTTGGTCCTGCTGGGGGATGTGGGACACAGAAGGAAGGCGGTCAGCTCAAGTACCTAACCTCATCAGCGGGATTCACACTACCTTCCTAAACCTTGTCTCAGGGCCAGCTGTGGGAAACAATGATCTTCATTCTCGTAGGCTCGGGTGAAATACTAGCAAATTCCAGTTCCCTGTACTGTAATGATACATACTGAGTCTGACTATTGACTTTGATTTTGATTACTCTTCCCTTTGTAAGGTTGTGGAAGAGTTGATGGCAGAAGTTGGCACACCGGGTAGAAGCAGCTAGTTTCATTTTCTTCTTGTGATTCATTGTCTTTAGGACATTCGTGTGTAGCTAAGAAGTCACACACAGGCCTTTGTGAGGTTTTATGTTTGATCTAAAGGGGAGTTTAGTGGTGTGACATTAATCTCAAATGGTTTCTGGGAAATGACAGAGAAAGGGCTCTTTTTCACTAAGAGACTCCACAGTTTCAATACTTTAATGAGGTTAAAATTTCTGGCCATTTGTCACATATCAAAGACAGGGGCCAATGCAGAAGATTAAAAACCTAAGTTTAATAGATTACTGACCGTTCTAGGTCCCAATCAAGTCCTTAGAGGATTTGGGTGTGGGGAGAAAAATGGTATCAAGATCTGCAGTCTCATAAGTTAAGGGGAAAGCATAAGAAGAAAAAACAGTATCAGACCTTGTGAAATAAGTCTCACCAAAGAATCTTTCCACTTTCAATATGATTAAATAGCAGGATTTGAAGTAGTATAAAAGCATTTTAATGGAAACAGACTAATATTAACGTGAGCATTGCGTGAACTCTCGTACTGAATGATAAAAATAAAACATCATTAGCTTTCTCATACTCTGGAGAAGGGGTCTGGTAGAGTGAAATCACATGGTTCCGTTTTCTTTCTTTCTTCCTTCCTTTCTTCCTTTCTTTCTTTCTTTCTTTCTTTCTTTCTTTCTTTCTTTCTTTCTTTCTTTTTTTTGAGGAAATTCCATACTGAGTTTTCAAATCTTTTCCTTTTATTTTCTCCACCATTTCAAAGTTCCAGGTCTTACGCTGCAGCTTTGATCCATTTGTATTAACTTTGGTAGAGGTTGAGAGACAGGGCCATCAGTTCAGCTCTTTCTAGCAGACCCTCTCCCTACTACTCATTAAAGGAATAGTTCTTGGTGAGGCTCAGGAGGCTGAGTCTGCATGGGCTCCTTTCTGGGCTTTCTGTTTTACAGCATTTGTCTATATTTGTTTTTGTGCAAATATCAAGTTGGTTTTGTTCCTGGGATTCTGTATATAGTTGTGAAATCTCCACCAGGGTTTTGTGTCCTGCTTAGCACTGCTCTGGCCATTCAGGGACTTTGGTGTTTCCATATGCATTTTATGAGTGTCTTTTCTAGTCCTGTGAAGAACTGAAGAATGTTTTAAGAATTCTGATGGGGAGTCCTCAGAAACTACAAATTGCTTTTGACCGTATGACTGTTTTTACATACTCTGTGGACCAAGAGTTTGGAGGTCTTTTCATCTTTTAGTGCCTTCTTCAGGTTCTTCATTGTCTTACAGCTTTCAGTGTAGATGACTTTGTCTCCTTCAGTGGGCTTGAAAGGGCACAGGCAGAGAGGGGATTGGTAGCTTGCTGACTCGTGTTTCTGTAAAAAAAAAAATCAGAGCTCACTGATAAAAACCTGGGGAATTATAGGAAAGAAGGGAGGAGGGCTGAGCAGGACTTTGAAAACTTTCCACTTGTGGCCCACAGAAGTAAGCAGTGAGTGGTCAGACAAGAGTTCTGGGGTGCTAAGTGCCTTTAAAGAGTGCTGGGGTGCTAAGTGCCTTTTCTGGCTGCCCATCACTTGGAATCCATATCACTCGGGAAGCATATCACTGTGGTTACTGTGATTGTCATGGTTCTAGCAAAATGAAGGACTTCACACCATGGTGTGGCCCTGGCAGGTTTGTTGATGAAGTTTTATTTTTCAGAGTCTACTGTGTTTGCGGTTGTCCTGGACTCTTTCTGAACACACTGATTATCTGTGTATAGAAGAGCTATGAGGGTTTCATACATTGATGTTGTGTCCTGCTACTTACTTAGCTGAGTGTGTTAATCAAGTATAAGAATATTCTGGTAGAATTTTAGGGTCTGAACATAATAATTTTTTTTTCTGTGTAACTAAATATGAGGCACTCTAGTAAGAAAACCAACCAACCAAAAACCCATAAAGACTAATTTATAGAACTTCATGTACCATAGAATGAGGAGATATTTTGGAACAACTACATTAAGAAGTTTTCTTGACAGTAGTATGTAGGCTTATATTTTTCAAAACCTTACTTTTAATAAGTGTATTAAAATGCCTTAACCTCCCTTCTAGCCAACCACACAACAGACGGTATTGGAAAGGAAAGGTTAAGAGGGCCAAGGAGGATGTGGAGCTGTTTAGAAATAGTTCTTTGTGGCAAATCCAATCTGTGTTGTCAGGATATGAGCAGTTCAGTTCACATGAATCAGCAGCAGTAGCTTGAGCTACTCAAGAGACTGGAGGCTTTGCCAATGGGCCAGAGTCCACGGAAGAAGCCAGAAGCGTCAGGAGTGACGGAAGTTCCAAGAACCACTCCAGAAGTTCTCTGGATCTCTCTATGAAATCACAACAGATGAGGACCAGCAGAGTGGCAAGGGGAACCAATACCACACAGCATCCTCCACTGTCTGTTGGATTTTATTTAACCCTTTCCAAACATCATGTGTTCTCTCAAGTACCCACTCTAACAAAACATCACATGCCCCCTTTCCAGGCTGGTTCCAGAAAAACACCACATGTCTCCACATGCCTCCTCTCAGCCAAACATCCTCCCATGTGTCTGCTTCAGCACAAACATCCTCTCACTTAAGATGGTTTCCAGAAAAAAAAAATCACACAACACAACTGACTCGTCAAAGAAACCATAAAGTTCCATTTCAGTGGTATTTATTTTAATACTTACCTTTTCTAGGCCTTCCTTAACAGACTGAAACCTTCATTACAACTCAGTGTTAACATGGTAGATAACTTAAATGGACATCTCTCCATTTACAAGCAGGGTAGAAATGCTGTTCAAAATGTGGTGTAGTTTTAAATACAATATAAATGAGCATCAAAAACAGAGAGAAAAGAATTCCTATGACACAGAACAGGAGAGGGAGTGCAACAGACTTCTTGGCTACTCAGGGAATTGCAGGATGGGGTGCAGGACAGCAATGGCTCTCAGTATCCACTTGGAAAAAACAAGATGTCCACAAGTATGAAGTAGACTTGAACCCCCTAATGAAGTCCTTAATCTTGAAGGGTCAGCCATTCAAGTTACTTATTGAAACAACCTAAAAGTAACTGCTTAATGGCTCCAGGGACATGTAAAGGCCAATCCTTTTGGCTTATGATCATGAATGGAAAAATGAGTCATTCAGCATCAAAGTTTTATACCTGTGATACCCAAAAGGGTTAAATTATAACTATCTTCATGGATCAGGAAACTAAGCCAAGAAATTAATGCAGGCAGTAACTCAGAGCCATGGAAAATTAAGAGTAACTGCATAAGATTTTCTGAAATGGAAATGTTTCCTATCTGTATAACTCATTATAGTAGCCACTGGCCACATGTGTGCTTGATGTGGCTGGTAGGAAAAAAAGGAATAGAATTTAAAGTTATCCAATTTTAATGAAGACAACACCTGCTCAACTCATCTCCTCGAACAAGGAGCACTAGAGCTGATGTCTAACAGAGGCTTCACCCTTCCAGGCTGCTGTCCCTGGTACCAGAAAGCCCTCTGCATGTTACCAAAGGAGAAACACAAACATTAACCCAGCTATAAGCTTTTTAAACCTATCACTGTGTCCCGCTTGCAAGACATGCTAGTGCTACGATGGTGCAAAGCTTGTGGGAGTAACCAACCAATATCTGCTTTGACTGAAGGCATACTTCACAAGAGACAGAACCCATATTGGATGCTTCTTGGGTGGCCAAGAACTGGAGACTAGCTAGCCCAGGAACCCAGGGTAAAACCAATAGCATTGTTCCACTAAAGAAATGTAGCAATATAATGACTCCTAATGACATTCTAATCAGTACCTTGCTTGCCCATCATCAGAGAAGCCTCCTCCTGCAGCAGATGGGAACAAATAGAGACCCACAGCTGGACAATATGTAGAGAGTGAGAGACTTTAGAACACTAGCCTAAAGTAGGATGTCTCCACTAAATCCCTCCCCTCTTGTCTCAGGGGACACCAGGGAAATGAGACCCAAACACAGCAGGATGGACATCCATATGAATTCACAAAGACTGAGGAAGCATGCACAGTACCTCAGTGCTAACCCAGAAACTATCCCCACTTGGTAACCACTTGCAAATAAAAATTTGGTTTTCCTCCAGAGGGGGGTTTCACTGGGGAAACAACCTACTCTTAAGGGTAGTGTGCATGCCTAGGGTAGGTGGCCAACACAAAACGAAATAGGTGCCACCTTTTAGGTCTTCTTATAATGTTATGTCAGGGTTTCTTCTTTTTCCTCATCTTCAAATAATTTTTAAAAATTTTATCATCTTTTAAAAATTGTTTTCGTTTTCACCATACAGGTCTTTTGTAGGTATATTACAGCTTTCCATTTTGAGTGTTTATGGGACTCCTCAGTGTGCAAACAAGTGGATCTCTGTGTCTATACCTGTTTCTTGTGCCTTTTCCTTCTGCTTGTTTGTTTTATCCTATCCCAATGTGTCTGTTTTGTTTTATCTTATTATATTATATTTTATTATTATCCCTTAGATGCCTGTGTTTTGTTTTGTTTTGTAATGACACAGAGAAAGTGGGTGAATACAGATGGGAGACAAATGGGAAATAGCTGGGAGAAGTAGATGGAAGGGAAACCATAATCAGGATATAGTGGATGAAAAAAATCAATTTTCAATAAAAGGAAAAAATTATTTACACGTGAAAGTTCACATGTAGGCAGCCGCTCCTATATTGGGAGAGTGTAGACCCTGGCAGACTTGAGAGAGGGAAGCAACTCTGTGATGCGGGCATGTAACCAGGGCAGGTGAATGCTCTGAGACTGACAAATGGCACCAGAATATAAGGAAGGTAATCCAAAAAAGCACCTTGAAGAACGAGAACGCATCCACTGTGAACTAGAGAGGTGAAAAATTCCATTTAACTAAGATACTAAGCAATAATAATGTGAAACTTGGGAGGCTGTGATTAAAATCAAAACACTCTGAGGATTTTACATTTAAAGAAATGTAAACCAGAAAGAAATTATTTAGTTCAAAATTAAGAGGAGTGAAGGCAGATGAAAGAAACTTGTATAAAACCACTCAGAATTCTGGTTTCAGGAGTGTTGGGAAAGCAACCTATTATGTAATCTTCTCACTCTACTGGCTTCAGGTTATCAGACCTTGGTCCTGAGTGTTACGCGTGAAAGAGAACCAGTTCGGTAGTCTATGCCAGAGTTTTCTTTGTGTAGCGTTCTTTACTGTTTAAAGCTCATGAATGTTCCTGATTTGCTTAAGCTTATACGGTCCTGGCCCCCAGGTGTGTCTCCAGCTTTTTTCCTATCACAGGAGGTCTTTCCCTTTGCCGGAAACTGGTCTTAAGCCAAGAGCCCTGTGTGGTCAGCCACGAGCGGACCCAATGATACTTCCCCTGCTGACCTTGCTGTTTGGGGAAAGCCTGTTCAAAGCAGTGCTCACTTCCTTGATGCCTGCAGTCTCAGATAGTGTTTGGACTTGTGTTTCTCTTTAGGGCACTAACACCCTTTGCTCAACTTAAGGTACCAGGAGTCTACCCAGCGTTGGTGCTGGGGCGGGACTCTTCTCAACAAGGAGAAACAAAGCACATACTTTCAAGACAGACCAGGAAAAAAAAAAAAAACAGAATGAAGAGAAGTGGACGAAATTGATGTGAGTGTTAGAAATGACGCTGGGGTCTCGAGAGAATGACCACACATCCTAGGTATGTCAGCAAAGCGAAAGGTTTGAGTGTTACAGAAGGGTGCGTATCTGTGCCAAATTAGGCAAATAGACATACCTGATGGGGTCCTCTGGGTTTTTATACCTAACACAAAGGGGTCGTGTGCCTCTCGCTGAGTGGTCAGAGCTCCATCTGACATTCTTATGCGATTAGCTAACTTAAAGCAGCACAGTTGATAAGCAAAGTGCAACTCTGGAGCACAGGATGCAGTCTTGAGTGCATACTTTGATCTGAGAAAAACGCTGACTGAAGGAGGGATTTGTGCCAGATGTGTCTTTTATGGGCTTTCTTTAAAGATGGACCTTCATCTCATTTAACTGTTTGATAGACAAGACAGGGCATTAATTTACATTCTCCACAGAAGCAACGAGAAAGGCTAAAGAAAAATGGGGAAACAAAGAATAGACATAGTTGGTCCAAATAGACAAAAGCATAAACTTGACTATTATTAAGTTAGCAAATCATATAAGAATGTCAGATGGAGCTCTGACCACTCAGCATGAGATGCAGGACCCCTTTGTGTTAGGTATAAAACCCAGAGGACCCTACTAGGTATGTCTACTTGCCTAATAGTCATATCCAATTAAAATTAAATTATAAAAGCTCTCTGATCTGTAAAAGTTGGTGTGTAGGAGGTTGTAGAGGTTGATGAATGGATACGAGAGCATTTACTATGCAGGAATGATGACAGTGAATCCCAAGAGGACAATGCCCAGTTAGCCTAGACACAAAGGAGAGCTTCTGGCTTGCTAAGAAACCATATCTTAAAGTATGAAGAGGAAGAAGAAGAAGAAGAAAAGAGGAAGAAGAAGAAGAAGAAGGAGGAGGAGGAAGAGGAGGAAGAAGAGGAAGAAGAGAAGAAGAAGAAGAAGAAGAAGAAGAAGAAGAAGAAGAAGAAGAAGAAGAAGAAGAAGAAGAAGGAGAAGAAGAAGAAGAAGAAGAAGAAAAGAAGGGGAAGAAGAGGAAGAAGAGGAAGAGGAAGAAACCTGATGTCTTGTTCTGACCTCCATATGTACACATTCTCTCTTTCTCTCTCTCTCTCT
>NW_022196898.1:79277815-79293778 GCF_008632895.1 Mastomys coucha
ACACACACACACACACACACATACTCTCACACACACACACTCTCACTCTCTCACACACACTCACTCTCTCTCACACACATACTCTCTTCTCACTCTCTCTCACACACATACAATCACTCTCACACACACTCTCTCTCTTTCTCTCTCTCTCACACACTCTCACTCTCACACACACTCTCTCTCACACACACATACTCTCTTCTCACTCTCTCACTCTCTCTCTCACAAACACACACACACACTAAAAGTGGGTAGTTCAATTAGAAGCTGATAGAATAGAATGAAAAATCAAACATTTTAACCTTAGGGCTCCTATCAGAGGTTAAAATGTATTATTACCTTTTTGAAAACACCAATCCTCCCCCTCAATAGCCAAAGCAAAGGAGATTGCCAAAGGTTTTGCCAGCTAAGGGATTATAAACCAGTAAATGGTTAGGAAGTAACTAGTAAAGGTTTGTGTTTCCATAGTAATTTGTTTCCACATGTATTTCTAAACTTCAAGTGTGATAAGAACAAGATATTAACCACAGAAACAGAACTGAAACAGGCAAGATAACAAGGAGAAAGTCTTACAATGTATGCTTAAGACCTGTGTGGAAAATCATTAGATTTTACTAGAAATAAGCCTAAGTAAATGGAGACAAAACTAGAAGCCTCACATAGAAAGGCAATCACAAAGTTATTAAACCTTTCCCTTTGAAAGAGTGATGTCACTTCCAGAACCCAATCAAAAAGGCTGGTCAACATCGCATGTGCTGGTAATCTTGTTGACTTTGCCCTTGTCAAAAAGAGAGGTCATTGCATCTGGTTACATCTTCAGCTTAGGCACTACCTGCTCGCTAGGGCCCTCTTATCCAGCACATGGCCCGAAAGAGGCTTGGTTTTCTTTAAGAAAACCAGACTTTTATTGAAAGGTCCATCCAGTGCAACAAACGTCTAAATGGGGAATTCCAAAAGAAACTAATATACTTATATCAATATTCACTTATGTAGAAATAGATGTTAAGTGATAACATTAAGCTTATCAAAATGGTGCCCCTGGAATTTTAAACTGAACCATTAATGAAATTGTTTGATAAATGTCAGAGTATAGAGTATACACTTTGGGTACCCAAAAGGATGCACTGTTAAACTGAAACATTATTATTAGTGAGATGGTTGACAATGCAAACACCTTAAAAGCGATTGACAAAAATACTGTTACCATGGTTCTAATGATGACTGATAAATCAAACAGGAAGAGAATGAAATGCCTCATCTATAAAAAAAGAGCCCTCATCTGTTACCCTGAATGCAGACAAACGTCTGTACCAGTTGTCCCATGTGAGGGATCCAAGTAGCTGCACCATGCATCAGCAATACAAATCTGAAATGGGCAATGAAGAAATTATTACAATCAAATTGCATAAATCTCAAGGTAAAGATAACCACCCCCACCCGACAACCCAAAGAAGAGCACATAGCAGAATTAAGATTTAAGATTTACCACAAATTACAGCCATTTACTTGCCCCAAATAAATGCATTCCACTCAAAAGTAAACAAAAGTCACTTTCCAGCATGAGTGAGTCCTTTCAGTTTCCAGAAGCCCAACCAAGGCAAGTAAGTATTTAGCCACGCAGACCAAATGTTTTCCAGGACAGTTCGCAGCAGCATGCCTGGACAATGGTGAGAAAGGTGGAGTCTGTTCCCATCTCTTTGGCAGGACAGAGTCTGCATGCCCAGATGGAAAGACCTTCCTCCAGCCATATGTCTTAGAAAATGACATTTCAAATGGTTTTTAAACATGTTGCCATGAAGCAGGTTTCAAATAAAATTCTTTTCCTTTTTCTTGTGATCTCTAAGTTAGTGTTCAAAAGAAGAGTTTGGTAAAAAGATCACAAGGCGGCTGTGTTGCTGTCCTCTGCATAGGGTGACGTCCAGGGCTTGATCCAGTCATTTGGAAAAATCATAGTGACTTATAAATGAGTGTAGATGGTATGTTCATTATGTGACCAAAGCCTGCCATTTTGAGTGCATTCTGAAATTCATTGTTATTGCTAAAGCTAGGATAAAACAAATCCCAATACTGAGGTGAGGACTTTTATTGTAGAAAAGCTGGAATAGTATGTAGCTGCCATTCAGAAGCTCGTGAGGTGGGGGGGCTGCCCTATTTAGAACACCCACCATACACAAAGGACTCCAATAGGTCTGATTGATGGGAATGTGGATAGTGGGGAAAATGGAGCAGTTGTACTTCCCTTGAGTGGGGTAGGCTAGCCCCTGTATAAGTTTTGAATTAGTATATTAGGAGAATGAAAGGAATTTAATAGGCATATTATATATTTTGACTCAATTCAATTTCTTAAGAGATAATGCAGATGAAAATTTTGATTTGTTTCTGTATCTTTTTTAGATTCAGCACTAAATTTTCTTGAATGAGACGTTAGAACTCAATGACGAGAGTTTCTGAATACAAGGCACCCGATTTCTATGTAATAATGAGAAGCCTAGAAGGTCGGTGAAACTTGCTGTGAGGTCCAAATAGATGGCTGGTATGAAGCCTGGCTGATTGTCTTAGTCAGGGTTTCTATTCCTGCACAACATCATGACCAAGAAGCAAGCTGGGGAGGAAAGAGTTTATTTGGCTTACTTCCACATGGCTGTTCATCACAAAGGAAGTCAGGACTGGAACTCAGGCAGGAGCTGACACAGAGGCCATGGAGAGATGTTTCTTACTGGCTTGCTTTTCCCTGGCTTGCTCAGCCTGCTCTCTTATAGAACCCAAGACTTCCAGCCCAGGGATGGCACCACCCACAAGGAGCCCTACCCCCTTGGTCACTAATTGAGAAAATGCCCCACAGCTGGATCTCATGGAGGCACTTCCCCAACTAAAGCTCCCTTCTCTGTGATAACTCCAGCCTGTGTCAAGTTGACACACAAAACCAGCCAGTACACTGATCTTAGCAGCATAATGCAGGAGTAGGCTCTACCCTTGTCATTCTAGACCTATGGGAACTGATTGAATGGGAGCTCATATGAAAACATTCTTAACCATAAAATGACAAACACTCCCTTCAAGGCTTGGAGTAAGCTGGCAAGGGAATCAAGCTGTTTGTATTCTGGGCTTCATTTTAGCCTAGGAAAACATTAAGTAACAATTTTCAAGCTCTACCACTAAAAAGTCATAACAACTTAAATTTGGAGTAACACTATAAAACTGGGGGACGCCCCTGGCTTTAGGAGTTCTTCTGGAGGGAAGAGATAGTGGCATTTCCTGAAGTAAATATAGACATGGTCAGGGAATGAACTTTTGTTTAGACTTTGACAATTCACCCACAATATACCCGCCTTCTGTCTGTGTACATTTTGTAGTGTGATTGCTCACCACTTTCCAGAGTTGGATGGAGGTTTCCTATTACTGCATTTCTTAGCAGATTTTGCAATGCTATGTGAAACAAATCTCTTAATTAAATAAAAACCTGTTCCTTTACCATACCCTATAAGAAGGAACACATTACTATTTCCATTTGTATCCTAAAAGACAATACTATGTTAGAGAGAAAATTGTGAGTACCTTGAGAGCCATTTTGGGTCAGGAATTATTGAGGGTTGTGATGAAGTCAGCTTGAGCTAATAAAATAGCAGATGTAATTATGAAATTGACTCAAACTATTTTATAGTTTCTGTTTTTTAGCCTTTGGATTCAGAATAGATTTTTTGTTTTTTAAACATGAGCCTAAGGGACTGAATAGTATGTAAGATTTTTTTACAGTGAGACCTTTTAGAACCCAATACAAAGCAATGCATTAAGGGGTCCTTGGAGGAATGATAAAATGGAATATGGGTCTATAATTGTAATTGCAATAGAGAATTTATTGGACTGGTTTACACAATTGGAGCCTGGCTTGTCCAGCAATGGCATTTGAACCCTGAAGATCCTGAAGGGCCTGACAAATGTTCAAGAAGCTGTGTGCCTCTGAGGCTGATCTCCTGGAAGCCCACTGCAGGGTAACTACTGAGAACCCAAGGTAGAAGATTAACGATGTTCACAGGTGGCAGCAATGACCGAGATATATTTGCTCAGCAAAATGGGACTTGGATGCACATGCACTGGATGCCTCTCTTTTCCTCTCCAATACCACCTAGTTCACTCTGTTGGACACTTTGTGTACATCCAGAGCAGAACTTTCTCCCTGAGTTGTTGTCTTGCAAATCCATTGTCTTCAGCGATACCACCACAGTCCCATCTAAAGATGAGATTTACTAATCCAAGGCAATTCTCACTTCTGTTATTTTTCAGTCAAAATTAGCCATCACAAGGAACACTGAATTTGGTTCAGGTAGCAGATAGCTCTTGGAAAGAAAACTTTTTTGTTTGTGGTTGCAAAAATATACACTCAAGCATAAACTCATCTTCACAATTGAGGCTTCAAAGATTTTTTCTAGTGGGTTTTGCCACACTAAACACTAAAGAAAATCTTCATGAGCGTAGGAAATGGCATTTTGGAAGACAGCTATATTTACACTTTTTAGCGTCAACAGAATTTTTTTTTTAATGCTTGATTTATTGGGCAGGAGTCCAGATCTTTGATTTTCTTTTATAACTGAATCCATTTGTCTATGTCAAACTGATTCCTTGCCTTTGATGGTTACATTATCTAAGAATACCACACCATAGTTTTTATTGCAATAGAGAAAAGCTTCATTGTATGCAGGCTCTTTTCTTATTTGTTTGCAAAAGGCAAGCGATTTGACTCTACCTTTTTATTTCACTAAAGAGATTAATGATGAAGAGCATAGTAATAGTATCTTGCTCTCTTTGGCCACACATGATAAAATAAACAAATCTATTCTTTTTTTAAAGTAAGAATATTTTGAGAGCATTTCTGAATTTGCCCATTTAATTTGTTTTGGGGAGTATGATTTTCTGGAGTAAATTATCCAACTGATGGAGGAATGAAAACTGGGAGAGGCACATGTTCTGAGGAGGAGCCCTTGTTTACAATGGCAAGCAGCTCTTACCTTACAACTTTTTCTCTATGAACAAATGGACTGATAGATCATTAACCCTTATATTAAAGAACAACATTAGTCTCACAGAAAAACATTTGTATCATTCTTTCTCCCCCTCAACATTGTTGCCATAGTAGAAAGTTTCTTCCTCTATCTGCTCTTGGGGTTTTAGAATTGGAGTTAGAATTAGCAGTTAGTGACTAATAGATAAGGGCAGATGAGATTATAGATCACTTTTAAGAGGGAAAACAGTCCTACTATAGTGCTCTGAATACAGCAGATGCCCAGAGCATGATAACAAGACAGATGACTGAGACACATGCCATTTTATTTTAGTGATTATTACATTTGAAGTTTGTTTCGCTAATTTTTAGAAATGTTGGATCTAATTTCAACCTGGTCTAATTTGCGAGGAATTTTGAAGAAATAACGTATAAAAATTAAAGTATTTAGTTTGTTTTTTTATTAAAAGTATTATACAATTCCTCATATAAAATATCTTTGGTTTCACCTTTTCCTACTTTTACTCCTCTTTTCTCCAGGTGTAATGATGTCTCCTGGGTGGTTTGTTGATGTGTTGTTGGCTTCACTGTTCTGTGACAATGACAAGGATAAGCACTGATTGCAATGTCACCTCCTTGTTAGGTGTCTTCAGTGAGTATATTCACCTTAGGACACAAGAAAGTGTATGGAACTTCAAAGCAATGTCTTTCAAAATCTAGTTCTATTCAACTTTATTCTATCAAGTTCATCCTGGATTCACTTACAGTTCTCTAAGAGTAATCATAAAGCCACCCTAACAACAACAATAATAAAACCCCATGGTATTTTCTCATTTCTATGGCTTTTGTTTTGCTCAAATTTTCTTCCCTTTCATACTTCTTAATTAAGTGTTTTCGAGACCATGGAGATGACCGTCATGAGTCACCTAGTAGGAATGGAACCCAAGTCCTCTGGAAGAGCAACAGATGTTCTGAACTGCAGAGCAATCTCTCCAGTCCCTACATGTTTTAAATTGCAAAAAAAAAAAAAAAAAAAAATCTGCTAAAAGTTTTTCCAAATTATTTTTTAGTTTTTTTAGTTTTCTAACAAAATACATGTGTAGATTATTGAAATCATTGTTGATTGTCACCAGTTTTTATTTAATTTTAAAATTTAACCAGTTGGCATTTTAATATTAGCCATTCTAGTGTATTTACAATGGCATTTTTTTTTAAAAAAAGAAAACCTTATAATTGTTTTACTGATGTATAATTGGTATGCAATCATTCACACATTCTTAAAGCATAGTTAGTATGTTTAGTCAGAAGATATGCTCTATATTGACAGCACAGTCAGCTTACTCAATTGCCTTAGTTAGGGTTTTACTGCTGTGAACAGATGCCATGACCAATGAAATTCTTATAAAGGATAACATTTAATTGGGGGGTAGTTTATAGGTTCAGAGATTCAGTCCACTGCCACTAAGGCAGGAGTATGGCAGCATCCAGGCAGGCATGGTGCAGGAGGAGTTGAGAGTTCTACATCTTGTTCTGAAGGCAAACAGGAGAAGACTGGCTTCCAGGTGGATAGGACAAGGGTCTTAAAGCCCATGCCCACAGTGACACACCTACTCCAAAAAGACCATACCTCCTAATAGTGCCACTCCCTTGGCCAACCATGTATAAACCATCACACCAATATATCCACTGCTGTGCAATGCATGATTCTTCTGACCTAAGCCTCATGTCTGTCCTGAGGAAACCACCGATCTGCTATCACTGAATTAGTTTGATGTTCTAGAATTTTCCATAAATGAAGCAATAGGGTGGATTTACTATATATATTTTTTCTCAGCACAGCTATTGTAAAATTCATTTATTAGAAATTCATTTATTTTTACAGCTAAATGGTATTCTGTCGTATAGATATGTAACCATTTATTTATCAGTCACCTTTTGGATGTTTAGGCTCTGTTAGTTTCTGCCTATGAAACAGTTATCAGCATTTATTATCTTCCATTTCTGTTGGGTAAAGATCTAGGAGTACATTCATGACCATGTGGTAGGTACAAGAAGCTGAACAACCATTTTATTCATTTTTTTTATTAAAGAATAATTTTCCAATGCAATATTTTTATTGATTATTTGGGAATTTCACATAATGCACTTGTTCACTTACTTCCCAGTATCCCAGGTCTGCCTCTCCATCCTTGTGAATCCTACCCAAAAAAAGCAGAAAGAAAAAAAAAAAAGCAAAAGTCCAATTTGTGTTGTCTGGGCATGGTTAAACTTACAGTGGGCATCTTGAAGGAAACTGAGTTCTTTTCTACCTTCATCCCCATCAGAAGCCATCGATTGTGGAGAGCTACCCTCCACCATCCTTATCACAATTCTAAGAGTTTTCTTTAATTTCTTCCTGTGTAGGCTATTGTTGTTTTAGAGGATAGGGAGGGTAGGGATTCTCCCAGAAATCTCCCATGACTTTCTCAACTGTGCATCTGTAGTCATCCATGCAACTTCAAAAGGAACTTCCTTGCCCTTTATAATCAGAAGGAACATGGATCATGAACTTCCACATGGTTCTGGCAAAAGACATCCATATGGCCTCTGGTGTCAGCATGTGCCACAGAACCTAGCATGGTCTCTGCTGGTAGTACAGACCATAGACATCAACATGGCCATCTCATCATGGTCTCTGCTGGCAGTACAGACCACAGACATTAACATGGCCCTTCACTGCTGTGTGGACCAGAAGCCATGTTAATGTCCATGGCCTGAGCTGTTTTATTTTTTAAAGGCATATTTTTTAAAATATGTAGATGTATACATATGTGTACATCTACATGTATTGTATGTATATGTATGTATGTGTTTTTGTCTATGTTGTATGTGCATGTATGTGTATGTGTGTGTGTGTGTGTGTGCCTGCGTGCGTGCGTGTATGTATGTGTGTTTGTGCACACAAATGTTCAGACACCTATGGAGTCTAGAAGAAGATGATTTACAGGTGGTTGTGAGCTGCTTGGCATGGCTGTTGGAAACTTCATGTGGGTCCTCTGTGCGAGAAGTACTCATTCTTAACTGCTGAGCTACCTCTCCAGTTTCCTATAAACTATTTTCTAAAACAAAGGTACCACTTTTCATACACTACCATTGTGTAGAGTTCTTTTTTTTTCTCTCTTATTGCCAACATTTGTTGGGTAAATCCTTGCCTTATGATTTCTATTGCTATAATTAAACACTGTGACCAAAATACACTTAGGTAGGAAAGGGCTTTTTAGTGTACCTGTCCTAATCCAGTCCGTCATGACAGGAAGCCAGGACAGGAACCCAAGGCAGGAAGGTAAAGGCAGGAACTGAGGGCATGGAGTAACACTGCTCACAGGCCATGGTATCTCTCTGTGGCTTTATCATGCTTTTACCCCTGGCCAATAAACTTACATAAGTTGTCATGTGTTATCTCCCACTATTTTAGTCTGTATTCAAATCTTTTCACATTTTCTATCAAATATCCAATAGGTGATTGAATAAACAACTGGCTACATATCTTTTGGGTTTTGGTCATTTGGTTGAAAGAATTCCTCATATTCTATAAATAAGTCCTTCATAAGATGTGACTTTAAAATGTTTTTGTGTAGTCTCATTTGAATTCTCATATTAATAATTTATTTAAAAAACTAAGTCTCTTAATTTTGAAAAAGTATAACTCATCATGTTTTCGTCTACAAAAGATAATTTTACTGTTGTGTTTTAGGACTTTTTAGCTCAATATTAAACATTGCTATTTTACTACTTTCTACAGGTCTTATATTTAAATTTATAATTAATTTTGAGTTAAAAATTTACATGTTCAAGATATAGTCTGATTACTATTTGCCTCCTATTGATTATTTCTATCTATCTATCTATCTATCTATCTATCTATCTATCTATCATCTATCTGTTCTAGCATCATTTACTAATAAAATTATTAAATTGTCTCTAATTGGATTGTTTTAGCATTTTTGTTAAAAATAAACTGAGAGGCAGGAAGAATGGCTCAGCAGTTAAGAATCCATAGTGTTCTTCTAGCAATGTGAGTTTAATACCCAGCACCCACATGGTGACTCACAATCATCTGTAACTCTAGTCTGAGGAGATGTGACACTCTCTTCTGACCTCTGCAGAAACTATGCACGCATGATGCACAGACATACATATGGACAAAACATCCACACATAAAACAATTAGATAAAAACATCAGCTGATCATATATGCATAGATGACAGTATGAACTTGCATACTTATTTCTAGGCTAAATATATTGTATGACTTATAGCATAAACAGCTTACCAATAAATCTAGACATCATGTAATATAAGTCTAATACTTCGCACAAGTATTTTTGAGTTTTTTTTTTTTTTTTTTTTTTTTTTTTTTTTTTTTTTTTTTTACTGTCAGTTCTATATTTTTCAAAACATTTTAGAATCAGCACCTCAGCTTCTATTCAAATCATGGAATTTTGATTCACTTTATTTTATATTTCCTGTAGGTTTCTTTTTATATTCTCCTTTACTTTTAAAAACTTCGCTTCTCTTTTGTACAACTTTGCTCTGTGCTCACTGGATTGCTTCCTGCCGTCCACTCTTTCTGGGCCCAGAACTTCATCTTAGTCTTTTTCATCTTTGCTTAGCTGAGCTCAAATCTCCTTCAGTCTAATCCTTTACTTTATTCTTTTGCCATTCCTCATTATAAAGAACAAAAAAGTTACGTCTGTATATTTCCCAGAGGACGAAATTCTGACTCCAGTAATCTAGGATGGGCCTATAACTTAGGGCTGCTTTCCTTGTGGTAGTCTTTCATTTCTCAAGAGAATTGTAGGCTGTATTCATTTATACCCCAGGGCACGTTGCCTTCAAAATCCTGGGAAAAGGCAAATGATAAATAATAAGGAAGAAAGTATCCTTCTGGTACCAGTCTTTGATATGCCAGGTGTGGCTCAAGGAACTTCTGGTAAATCCTAGATATGGGGCATTAAGGCAGATCTGCTATCTATTAGTAGGGCCTGACTATAGGAAGCCCACGTTTGAATGGTTTCTTCCCCCTGGGTATCTTGAACTGGGTGTTAAAGAGAGGAACATGTGTTTTAGATGTAGAAATTCATGAGTAAAATGGCCTTTGGGTAAGCCTAGGTATTTTAAACATCTGGTCCTCAAATGCAGAAAGAAACCCGCTCTCTGTTCCTTCTGATTTAGGAAACATCGCGTAGTTAAGGGGATACTCAGGCCATAGCAACAGCATTTCAACTGATCTCATTGTTTTGCTTCTGTCCCAGTATTTTCACATTCTAATATTTTGATCTTTCTCATTTAAAAAGATTAATCCTTGGCATTTGAATGGTGTTCAGTTTCCATCCCTCATCACGAAATGTTTGCACTTGCCTTATTAGAACCTAATCTCAATTCTGTCACTCTCTGTGTTAGGTAATATGGAAACAAGCAATGGAGTGTCTTGGCATCTTTCCCTCTTCATTGTTCCCTGCCTTGATAATTTTCTTCCAAAATTATTTGCATCCTTCAATATTCAGCTCAAGTGTCACGCTTCATAAACTCTAGCTACAACTTCCCTCCAAATCACAATTTCTATTTTTCAGGCTATTTTTGTGACATCATACCAGCTAGCACTTGCTATACATATGCTAAGAGCTTTGATTTATTGTACATGTGCTAAGAGGTAGGCATCCACCATTATTGGCACTGGTTCATAGTTCATAGTTCATAGGCTCACAGATGATGCAATAATCCAGATACGACATGCATCACAACTGCACCAACACTTCAGCCACCAGTGATATCCTTTTGTACCCTGTCATGATGGAACTGAGTGTGCTGCAGTTTGCTTTATAACACATTCGAAGATGTGACTAGTAAAGCCTAGTCTAAGGGAGAAGAGAAAGCTATTGTCAGGAAATCAAGAAACTGAAGGGCATGGAGTGAGAGCCTGGAAGGGAGCCAGAAGGCAGGGAGGGTACCACACAGACTCTCTTGGGATTTGTTATTCTTTGTGTGTTGCTTTCTAACTTTTACTCTTTCACTTGCTCCTGGTTTTACTGTTGCATCCTCTCCCTCAGCGACAGGAAATGACCACTCAGTTCAACACCAACGCAGTCTTAGAGACAATTGCCCAAAACAGACACTTCTTATTCCCAGTTTCAATTAATGAAAGGACAGATGTGCATGGGGTGTGTGTTCCCCTTTAATCGTCTTACCTGGAGTCCGGAGACACCAAGGCATTTCCAAAATGATCCCACAGTTGTTAGCAGCAGAACTCAGAGGATGAGAAACGTAGCTTAAGGAGATGCTTCTATGAACTTAAGTTTATGGGCTTATCTTGATACACCCACAATTTGTAATGTCCACCATGTAGTCTAATAAGACTGATCTTTCTGTTGCAATTTAAGAGGAAGCATGAACAATGTAAGACTACAGTGTCCCTCTCAGTTTTAAAGTTCTTCTTAAATCTTACTGAGTGACCTAACAGCAGAAGAAGAAGATGTCTCTGTATTGAGGGAAAAGATGGCTATGTTGCCTATCTGTATGAAAATACACATCATGTGGCTGCAGATTTCATATTATATAGTATGTTTTAGAGATTACATAGGATAACCTGGACTCTTCATGTCTAGAAAGAGACCTGATATCATGAGACGCCATGCTGACCCCCACAAAGTCTACTTTGTCCAAGGAGCATCTCGATCCCTGGGGAGATGGACTTGGATGCTGAAGGAAATAAATTCTTCTCGGAGCACCTCTCAAGCTTTTATCAAATTAATCACAGTTTTAGTGTCTGTGACAAGCAATGAGAAGTTGTTTTCCCCCTGGGTCCGTAGTGGCTTCTCATGTAGTTGTCCCTGGCCGTATGTGAGTGAAGGTCAGATATTTTCCATCATTTTGTGAGGAATAACAGGCAGAACTATCATTGTACAGAAACCCAAGCCAAAGGGAAGGATGTCCAGAAGTGGACCACAAATTGCCTCTCAGGACTTCACATCATTGTGTATGAATTGAGTGTTGACAGTATGTTTACCTCTCTGTTAAGGAAAGGAGAAGAACCAGACTCGACTTCCTGAGTTCAAGCTCTGAGGCAGGCAGACATGCTGGGTGGGTTGCAGGACTCTGCTGGTTCCATCCCATGGGACTGGCTGCTTTGCTGTCAGAATGTAATTTCTTTTTTGTGTAACTATTAATGGAGAAACAATGACTTAATAGTATTTAAAAGGTAGGAAAATTCGGAAAAGACTGAGAGACAAAAAGAAATTGTGTGATTTGAAAAAAGTAATCCTCTTTCTCTTTTGCCATGAAAACCTTCTCTTTTCACCCTTAAAGCAGCTAACTAGAGGAGTTGCCTTTTATGCATAGAGATGACTCTAAATTCATTTTTCTTCCCAGGAGGTTTGTGGATTTTCAGTCTTAGTGCAGATTCCTTGCCCAAGTAACAGGAGGTGAGGCTGGATAAAAATCACACCATGTCTTAGGACATGACCATGACTTCTGAATGCTAATTTTTTCTTGGATTACCTATTCTATCAATGAGTGCCTCTGCTAGGATAGATAGCCATGCAGGGAATTCTTTTTAAAAATTTCCAGTTTTATATGGCCCATGTGTTGTTTGCATAAGAATGAAAATGCAAACACATCTTGACACACTTGAAACAACTTCAAATTGTTCTATTATATGAGCCCCAAGAGCTTAAGAACGTGTTATCTGCATGGCTATGGGAAATAACTGATGAATTCAATAAGAGGATTTAATTTTTGATAGGTACTTTTTCTTGAAAGAAGTATTATTGAATCCTGAAAGTGAACTAATTGTGCCTATATGTTATTCTGAAATCATGAGGATGAATATGTATGTATTTTATGAAATAGAGTGAGAAGAAGAAAGATGGAATTATGCTATGGGAAATAGGAGTCAAAGTGGAACAAAGTTGTTTATTGGGATATATATATATATATCATAACCATTAGAAAATATTGTTTTATTTCCATATTTTTCTTTATAGAAATATGGTTTTTGTTGTATATCTTAATCAGGGCTTAAATATGGCTTCTTTTTGAAACCAACTTTATATCATGTTCAAAGTCAAAATGGTTCCCAAGCAATATTAACAATTTCTTCTATAGAATTGCAGTTTCATCTGTTTTTCCCCCTTCTGCCCTCAACTGTTTTCTTTTACACTTAGCATGTGTGGACTGACACTTGGGGCTAGAACATATATCCATTTGATTAAAGTCTTTTCTATAGTTTATACCTCAACAACAACAACAACAAAAAAAACTTTGTATTTTTGATAGAAGTCAAATTTCATTCATAGAATTTTTTAAAGAATGCACAACCTTGCTGGAACTCTAATATACCATTAGCCAATTTCAAGCAATGTTCTTGATCTGTTCTATGATAAAATACTCTGGCCAGCAGAGCTGTTGTGGGATTTGAGTTATGGCTTGTTTTAAATTGACTAGTATGGATGTCAATCCAAAGGCCACTCAGCATGACAGAACAACCCCTGGGACCCAGAACACTTTGGATTCCTCCTCCAACAGCATCTGTAATGAGCAGAGTTATTTTGAAAGTATTCCCTGCAGTTTGTGTCTTAATTCAGTCATCTGGGAATGGGAAAGCAGATCCCTCTCAGTGCACCAGGAACTTGGATGTCTATGGTATTATGTACAACCCTCTCATTTATTTCCACAATGATAGAGTACTTTCTGAGCCAAGTCCCCTTTGCAGGAGAAGTAAAAGGCTTCAGGTGGCTCTAAATTCTCCAAGTGACAGTGGAAGTTTCTTTTATTATTCCTGTTCTTCTTTAATAATGGGAACATTCAGGGCCAGCAAGATGGCTCATCAGGCACAGTTGCTTTCTGCACACGTCCGGAGACCTGAGGATGAGATTTGGAACTCATGTACAGGTGGAAGGACAGAACTGACACAATGAAGATTTATTTTTGGCAGACACGCGTTTTGGCACACATATGCATGCATACATGAATAATAAGTAAAATAAAGATGACATCATTAACATATACACAGCTTATAGTAGAAAGATACAATTCTTGGCCTTTGACTTATTTTTGGCAGAAATCACTCTGGCAGCAATACTGATAAAGACTGAAACAATGTGTGAGTGTAAAAAAAAAAATCAACCTATTTGACTCAGTGTTTCATTTGTTCTATTTTCCTTCATATTCTGCTTTCGGAATTCTGTGAGCTACTGATCTAACACATGGATCTCTTCCAAATTAAAAAATAATTAACACTGATGCCTTTCAAGGCATCTCATGTCATATATTAATTACATCATATGTGACCACATATGTCAAATGAGCCTAATTATTAATTTCCTCTCCAGTAGACTTGCTGGTGACTTTAGCATTGAGTAACATGGTCTAAAACTCTGATATACTCAAAATGGTTATTCAAAAAAGAACCCTAAATAATACAGCAAAAGATCTGTGGCCCGTGGAACCTGTAGCTTTGAGTTTCAAGCAGTGACAAAGTTGCTATAAATTTGATTCAGCTAATTATGTTGATGTTCAAGGGTACAGTAAGAGAACACAAAGGTATCATGCTTCTATTTCCAAAGAAATGTCTTCTTTCTTAGCCTTTCTATTTCAATGTGTTTTTTTAAACCTGGCTAATAATTATAGTTTGAAAACCACTTATTGTGCTCTCAGGAGAGGTACTGTATGAGCATATGTGTTATGGTGCATGAGTGTGTTTGTGTGTGTGTTATGGTGTGTGTTGTGTGTGATGTGAGTATGTGTTTATGGTATGTGTATATGTTTGTGTTGTATGTATGTGTGTGGTGTGTGTATGATGTATTGTGTGTGTATGTGTACATATGCATGTATGCATGCACGTATGGGGTGTGCATATGTATGTGTGTGTTGTGTGTGCTTTGTGTATGTGGTGAACTGTGTGAGTGTGTACGTGTATGTGTGCATTTATGTGTATGTGGCCTGGGTCTGCTTCTGCCCTCAGGATATCCAGGCACTGCTCTGCACAGGGCGGGACTGGAAGGAATGAAGCTTAGCAGATCGGATGGGTTCTGGGATCTCAGCTGGTAGTGACTGCAAGGGAGAAATCTTGTCTTATCTGACATGGTTTTCGGTGAAACAACTCTGCTTATTAGGGGTGAATAAGAGCAATATAAACTTTGGAGAATGGGTAGGAAATTTTGGGATGAGTACGGGGAATCCATCATTTGCATGAAGAGAAATTCCAGGTGCTTGCTGGACATGTCCTTATATAAGGGAGACAGGAAGTTAAACCTGTAACCTAGCCACCAAGTTATGTAACCAGCTCCAGAATGGTAGAGGTGGGGGTTGTACAGGCTACATGCACCAGGACATGCAGGCCCAGAGCAAGGTGGAAGAGCCGTATGCCTGCTGGTCTCTGGATGAGATTTTCAGGGTTTGGACATGTCTTGACCCCATTCGTGCTCCAGACAGGCTCCTCCAGTGTATAGCTCCCCGGCCTCATGTATCTGTACATATGTGTGGGATATGAATGTATCTGTGTGTGTGCTATTTGTATATGTTCTGTATGTATGGGCGTGATATGTGTGTGTTGCGTGTGTGGTGTGTGCTTACTCCAGTAAATATCTCTGACTACTTCTTAGTCAAATGTCTAATTGGGCTTATCAAAAAGCTTAAGCAGCTAAATAAATAAAAACTCATTGTTTAATGTATTATATAATATATGGATTGCCCTCCCCCCCCTACAAAGAGCATGTGAAAATGTCACAGGGGAAACTGAGAAAATGAACCACACCCTGACTCTCATTTGATACACCAAGTTTCCGTCCTACCCTCTAGAAGGGATTAATCTTTCACTGGTGTTCAGTCATTCTTGGCTTGGAAGATCATAGAAAGGCTGCCGTCAGAGAGTGCATACCGTGTTTGTTCTTTTGTGATTGGGTTACCTCAGTCAGGATGATATTCTCCAGA
>NW_022196898.1:79296078-79302262 GCF_008632895.1 Mastomys coucha
AAAAAAAAAAAAAAAAAAAAAAAAAAAAAAAGAAAGGCTGCCGTCACTGTAGGTTTGAAATCTGGGTGGATAGCTACAGTTTTGAGTTTGGGACTACATCAAAGATCATTAAAGTTGATACTTCATAGTTCCCATTTAATTTTTAGAGTGTTACAGATGGGTTTGACACTGAGTTGATCTTCTGAGGTGAGAAAAGAGAAATATTTATTTGTCTGGAAATTCTCCTAGTCATGGTCTCTCTATGAAATGATGTGAGTTCAAGTCACGTTAGCACTCTGAAGTAATTGCAAAGTGACTGCTCTATGGGTGTGACATTTGAATGTGTCTCAGTCATATTTTTATATTCTCTTTGAGCTGCTAAATAATGAGAAATCAGTAGGTCTCCATGACCCAAAAACCAAGAGCTGGAACATAGTCAGGATACCAACGTTGAAATGTCATGTCAACAATCACTATTTTGTAGAATAAAAACTATTGCCGTGTATTATAAAAATATTTCCGTAAATAAACTGAAAAATTACTCAGTGCTAAAAAGAGATGGGTTCTTCAGCCACAATAAGGCATGGGAGAAGCTGAAAGTAAATTTCTAAGTGGAAAAAGTCAACCTAGAGAAGTTGTAGCCACTCAATTCTAAAAATGTGATAATCTTGGAAAAGGCAAAACAGTGAGTTAAGAGATCATCAGTTTCCAGTGCTTAGGGATGCCCACATGGCTTAGGGATGCCCACATGGCTTAGGTATGCACACAGTGCTTAGGGATGCCCACACAGCTTAGGGATGCACACAGTGCTTAGGGATGCCCACACTGCTTAGGGATGCACACATGGTGTGTCTTGAATTGGTAGGCCACTAACACATTGTGTTATCCTTCAGTGGCAGAGCATGCCATATGTGATTGTTGAGCTCATAGAATGTATACCACCAATCAACCCTGACATAAACTATGAACATACTATGAACATTGTGCAACAGTGACCTAACAGTGATGGGAATTGTACCAAATAGATCTTGGTGGTATAGGATGCTAAAAGTGAGTATGGGAGGCACCACTTTTAAAGGGACATCATTTGAGAGGAGACAGAGTCATGGGAAACTCTGGACTTTTCGCTTAGTTTTTATGTAAACCTATAGCTGCTATAAGATTAACTTTATTAGTGAGAGACAAGTATATTCTTAATAACAAAACATTCAATGGCAGTTATTAATTGTGGGTCTATCCTGTTCTGGGCATAAGGCTCATGGAACCAAGCAGTCTTTCCTCCATTGAGAATCTCTGTTGGTTTTAATGTTCACTAACTTGATTCAAATTCCAAGCTGTTTCTCCTAACTTCACACTGTTCAATCTTTCCAAGATATTTCCCAATGTCCTTATGCCTGAGCCTCCCTGAGTAGGATGGAGGTCAAAGGCTATGTAACAAGTAGCAAAGTAAAGTATTCATAATTAAAAACCATAGGGAAAAAGGAGGCATTAAGACATGAAGAATTATCCCTGGACTAAGAGCTATGTGGAGACCTCAGAAGTGTTTTAAAGTATGGGATTTTTTTTTTTAAATTAAAGTGTTTTCAATGATGTTAGCTCCTTAGAAACACTGTTTGTGGATGAGTTGTTTTCACTGGTACAGAAATGAATGACTTTCAGAAGGATTTTCAGTATTTCCATGGTAGATTTGACCAATATGTGGTTGTTTACAGCTTGGCTGTACAGTGGATCTTTTCTCTCCCTTTCTTTTGAAAACATTTCTTTCTTAATAGGCTATCTGGAAGAACTTGAAAAAGAAAGTGTTGATACTTAGATTGTATTATTATAACAAACATTAGATATGTTTAAAGACCTTTTGTCAAGATCAATCTGGGTTTCACTAAGGTTCCTTTTGACAACAAAAGTTCATTTCAACTACCTCATTTCTTTGTCATTAGAATCTGCCCCTGATTTGGCAACATTAAAGTTTTCCCTCCAAAAGTACAATTTAATGATTTTTTTGAATCATTTGTTTAAACTCCCAACCTTAAAATTAGAATAGAGTCTAAGTTTATAATAATTAACAAAATCATTGTTGTTATTTTCCTGAGGTGTTACTCTAAGGCTTCTTATATTTTTTATTGATTTAAGTTTTATTGCATTATGATGAGAAAAGATACATGATTTCAATTTATCTGAATTTGTTAACATTTGAAAACATATTTTATGTAAATAGAATTACATCACATTCTTGTTTCCCTTTTGTACCCTAACTCCTCCCAGAGTCCACCATTCAGTACCTGCAATAACTTTAGTTTTTCTTTCATTTTGTCATATTCTTTAAAGTATATAAACTATTGTAACAATAAAAATGAGCACTATAATAATTGTTTGATATAAAACAACAATCAATTGAACAGTCTTATATAGATGCCTGTCTACAGCAATTCTGAAAATACGTACATTTTTCTCAATGTAAATTTTAAATAACTCCAAACATTAACTGTACATTTTAAAATAATACATCACTACTAGTATTTTTTTAATGAATATAAATAGATCAAAGTCTTTTTGTTTGTTTGTTTGTTTTGATGTTAGTAGAGCTTAAAATCTTGGCTCTTACTGTGGTACAAGCCCAAAATAAGAACAATTTTTAGACACTGGGGTTCATTGTAATAATGCTGTACTTCAATGACTCTCACATTACCAAAGAATTTTACCTCCATTGTAGCTAAGCTAAGAGTTGACAGTTGTGATGCGCCAAGGAATGAATTTTAGGTACGATTTTTGAGTACAGATTTCTGGCTATGGTCAAAGCTATTTGACTTGAGTGATTGTCTTCATTCTCAGCCCACAGAGAACAGGCTATATTCATTTAAGAAATGGTGTGTGTATTAAGATGGTCTATCCATGAAGTCATTTGCCAAACTGTTTCAATGAACAATGGTTCTGATTGGACGGTGGCACAGACATTAGGTGAAGGTAAGAATATGGTTCATTGGTTGTGATGATTTTGAAAAGCATTCATCTCAGAGAAAGAGTAATTTATAAAGTCCTCTTCTTCAAACTTGATACAATAGTTACAAATGTCAAGCAAAGCATTCACTCTCACTCTTTGTTCTCTTACAAGCCACCTCCTAACTTAATTGTCTATGTTTCTTTTGGCTGTATGAAGTTTTGAAATATGTAAGCTGTTCTGAAAACCATAGTAGAGTGTAAAAACATCAAATAAACAATCCTACTAATAGAGAGGTTGAGATAGAAGCATGATTTCAAGACCCTTATGTGGTACCCAGGAAGACACTGTCATGTACAAACAAACAGAAAGTGTGTATGGATTGTAAAATATTGGACCTATTTCTCCAATTACCAAATTAGAGAGACCACTGCATGACAGCCAACAAATTTCTAATTCCTCATATTTTCGGATTTCAATTGATTAGGATTTATTGGTAATATTAATTTTCACATTAAGATATTAAGAAAAAGTAATTGTTACTTCCTGTGATTTTTGTTGTAAGAGGTGGAATTAGGTTTGTGTGGGATTATTGAAAGATTACTTTCTTGCTTCTTCTAGGGTGTAGTTTTGCTTCTTATGTTGATGTTTTCCATCTATTATCCTTTGTAGGGCTGGATTTGTGGAAAGATATTGTGTAAATTTTGCTTTGTCATGATATATCTTGTTTTCTATGGTAATTGAGAGTTTTGTTGGGTATAGTAGCCTGGGCTGGCATTTGTGTTCTCTTAGGGTCTGCATGACATCTGCCCAGGATCTTATAGCTTTCATAGTCTCTGGTGAGAAATCTGCTGTAATTCTGATAGGCCTGCCTTTATACGTTACTTGACCTTTTCCCCTTACTGCTTTTAAAATTCTTTCTTTGTTTAATGCATTTGGTGTTTTGATTATTATGTGATGGGAGGAATTTCTTTTCTGGACCAGTCTATTTGGAGTTCTGTAGGCTTCTTGTATGTTCATGGGCATCTCTTTCTTTAGGTTAGGGAAGTTTTCTTCTATAATTTTGTTGAAGATATTTACTGGCCCATTACATTGGGAATCTTCACTCTCTTCTATACCTATTATCCTTAGGTTTGGTTTTCTCATTGCATCCTGGACTATTTTCGGATAGGAGCTTTTTGCTTTTTGCATTTTCTTTGACTGTTGTGTCAATGTTTTCTATGGTGTCTTCTGCCCCTGAGATTCTCTCTTCTACTCTTGTATTCTGTTGGTGATGCTTGCATCTATGACTCCTGATCTCTTTCCTAGGTTTTGTAACACCAGGGTTGTCTCCCTTTGTGATTTCTTTATTGTTTCTGTTTCCATTTTTAGATCCTGGATTGTTTTGTTCATTTCCTTCACCTGCTTGATTGTGTTTTCCTGTAGTTCTTTAAGGGATTTTTGTGTTTCCTCTTTAAGGGCTTCTAGCTGTTTACTTGTTTTCTCCTGTATTTCTTTGAGGGAGTTATTTATGTCCTTCTTAAAGTCCTGTATCATCATCATGAGAAGTGATTTTGGATCTGAATCTTGCTTTTCCAGTGTGATGATATGTCCAGGACTTGCTGTGGTTGGAGAATTAGGTTCTGATGATGCCAAATAACCTTGGTTTCTGTTGCTTATGTTCTTATGCTTGCCTCCAGCCATCTGGTTATTTCTAGCGCTACCTGCCCTGGCTAAATCTGACTGGGGCCTGTCCTGTCTGTGATCCTGGTTGTGTCAGAACTCCTCAGAGTCAAGCTGTCTCTGTGATTCTGGGATCCTGTGATCCGGGGCTCATTAGAGCTCCCAGGAGTGGGAGCAAAATTTGCACACAAGTTCTGCTCAGAGCTCCGGCCAGGACAGACCGGAATCAACCAGTGCCACTGGGCTGGCAGAGGTCCTGTGTGCCTGGGTTCCCCTAGTCTCAGTTACTCCTGGTGTTGGGACACCTCCTCACCTCTGATTCTGGGCATATTAGAGAGCCTGTGAGTGGAGCTTCCTTTGGGTGTTATGGGACTGGTTGCAAAATTTGTGCCCAAGGTCTGCTCAAGGCTTCTTATTTTTATCACACCAGAGAAGGCCTGCAATTTATGTGCTCACAGTTAAGCTGACATGTGAAGTTGGGGGGTGGGGGACACACTGCCTTGGATGGTTTGTGTTTGGATCCAAATGCTGCGTTTGTGTTGCCCTTGCAGAGGCAGACCACTTACCTTCTCTCCCAATGCCCAGTTCCTCTGTGTAACTGAGCCAACCCTCAGGAGGGCTGTGTGAGCCTTGCTTTGTGGAGCTCCTGCCTAGGAAAGCAACACCCTCTAGGAGTTAGTTTTATATTACCAAATAAGACGAAGGCTGAAGTTAGGAATAGTTAGGTTTCTTGGGAAAATACCAAATATGGTGGTTAGTTTGTATTTTGCTTTTCTGTTTTTTACTACAAAAGCACTTTTTCCTTCCTTCCTTCCTTCCTTTCTTTCTTTCTTTCTTTTTTTTAAAATCTTGGGTAGTTTCTGGTTTGGGACCCTTGACTATCACAAAGATTTCCCAGGGTACTTCTTGATTCAGAGACGCGGTCTCTGCGGTTGGTTGAGCTTGTGTTTCTGTTGCTCCTCAGTGGTTCTTTAGCAGGACATCTGAGGCTCACAGAGGCAGAGGTTGGAGGCAGCAGCGAGCTGATGGCTCCAACAGCTGCCTCTCGCCAGTCAGATCGTCCTTGCTTTCTCCTGATGTTGCCTGTGACTCCAGATGGAACCTTCATTCCATCCCACTTACTAACTTCAATAGATGAACAATTAGCGACGATTCTATGTTTATGGTTCTTTTACGTAATTCTGTCCTTTCCCCATCTTGCCAGAGGGGCTTATGGTGGCAATGTAATTGAACACAACCTCCTATTGGAGATGTGATCATACAGCACAGACTAGAACAAAAAGCCGTCCTTTGTAAAATACCTACAGAATTAGCTTTTGTGATTCTCCATTTCACCCCAAATTGAAATAAAAATTAACTTTATAAAAATTTTAAAGTTTTGGATAGAAGAGATGGCTCAGCAGTTAAAAGTACTAGTTGCTCTTACAGAGGAACAGGTTCGATTCCCAGCACCACATGGCAGCTCACAGTCTTCTGAAACTCCAGATCCAGACACACAAGTGGTACACAGACACACGTAAAGGCAAAACACATAGTCGGACAGTGGTGGCACATGCTTTTAATCCCAGCACTTGGGAGGCAGAGGCAGGTGGATTTCTGAGTTCGAGG
>NW_022196898.1:79302357-79332719 GCF_008632895.1 Mastomys coucha
TTCCAGGACAGCCAGGGCTACACAGAGAAACCCTGTCTCAAAAACAAACAAACAAACAAACAAAAAAGGCAAAACACACAAATATTAAAAAAAACTGAAAGTTCATATCACAATCCAGCATAGAAAGTGTGATATAATAAATGTCGTATCATTATCATTAATTTTTTCTATTAAGAAGCATAATCCAACATGTTTTTCTAGTACAATTACTTCTGTCTTTCATTCTTTCCTTCCTTTCTTCCTTCCTTTCTTCCTTCCTTCCTCCTTCCCTTCCTTCCTTCCTTCCTTCCTTCCTTCCTTCCTTCCTTCCTTCCTTCCTTCCTTCCTCCCTCTCTCCCTCCTTCCTTTCCTTTGTTTTTTTTCCCTCTGTCTTCTTTGCTTTTTCTTTTGAGCAGTATCACAGGCAGCTGAGGCTGGCCTCAAATACTTTATGTGTCTAAGAATGACCTTAAGTTCCTGACTCCCTATGCTTTTACTTCACAAGTGCTATGATTGAGTTCCCCACTGGACAGGGTTAATTTTCATTGTTCTAGTAGGGGAAAACATGATTGAAAATCTTTTTATAAAATTGATACATGTTCATACTATGGGTTCAAACAATTCAGAAAAAGTAAAGTGGAAAAAAAAAGAGTTTTAAGAACATTTAGTCACCCTTATTAGCTCCAAGAAAACATCATTAGCATTTGGTGGGCATCATGACAAGAGTCTTCTCATTCACACAAATGCAGAGAATACAGAGAGATGGGAGCTGGGAGGAGAGAGGAGGGGAAGGCTGCAGTCCAGATGTGTTATTATATGAGGCTAGAATAAATAAAAACATTTAAAAAGTTATGAATTCTAAAAAAATTACATATAACTTGAATCAATCAATTATAAGGAATCGAAACTATATATAATGTGACATATAAGTAATGTGTCATCTTTATGGTATATATATAGATATGTATATATATTTACATATATACACACATATATATACATATATATTGTATTCACATGTTAATCAAAAGACAGTTTTTTCTTAACAAATTTTATTAAGATAAAAAAGATAAGTAAGGAATATTAAAAAACATGAAGAAGTAAGAGTTTCTGGGGTTTTTTTGTGCATGCATGTGTGTGTGTGTGTGTGTGTTTTGTGTGTGTGCCAACAACACACACATGAATGCTGTTGACTGTTCAGGTCAGAAGATGGCATTTCATCCCCTGAAGCTGGGCAGATGTGAGCCACTCAGTGTTGGTGCTGGAAACCAAACTTGGTCCCTGTGTAGTATCAGTCCATGCTCTTAACCACTGAGCTGTCTCTCAGGCTCCTGAAGTTTGTGGCTTTGTGTTTTTAATTTAGCTTTTTGCTTTAACTTAAATAAATAGTTGTTGACTCTCTCAAATTAAAGACACAGTTGTTTACTGATGTCCCAGATAATTTCCTTGACTTTTCCAAGCATATAATAGCTTTTCCTTTCCTCAGAAATCCTATCTCTCACAGAATTTGAAAATTAATTCACATTTTTATTTTGATCCTTTGCAATGGCAGGGCTTGAACCTAGAGCCTCACACATGCTAGTCCAGTATCTTAGTGCAGAGACCCCTCCAATCTTAAGTACATATTCTCAGGAACTCCCACAGTTTTGTTATTCATGAGTTGTTTATTTTGGTCTTTCTTTGAATGGATACATTTGCCAAATAGATTTAAAAAGGGTCATAATTTCTGAAGTTCCCTCCTTTCATACTTGAGAGCAATTGTATTTAATATCTGCATAATAAATCTTGAGTAGTATTGAAAATAAATTTATTACTAAGTTCATCTTTCCCTCAGAGTTTCATATTTGATTCTCTGTTGTTTTATGGCACAGAATACTACTGTAGAAAATTTGTGAATGAGCTGATCACACTGATTTGTCGCAAACCCTTGGTGCCTGCAGAATTCCCCATTCTTTATTTAAGTGTGAGGCATCAATGAATGCATGCATATCATGGTTGCAGAATATTGAAGAAACTACACTTACTTTCTCCGATTACACAACTTTCTCGATGGCAAATTCAATTTTCTCCTCCATCCGGGTACTTTTCATTAACACCATTGGAAAGAAATGTATTTGTTGGTTGTACTTCTCACTGTCAGGGCTAATTACCCTTAACTGGCTGATTTTTCTTTTTCTTTTCTTCAACTCTCCCTGGACGTGGTTCTCTCCCTTTCATGTGCATTTCCATGATTATCTCAAGCTTTTCAGCAATGCCCACTGGATTTATTTTTCTTTGGAATCTATTTATTAATTCTAAGATTATTTTCTTCTTGCCATTAGCATTTCGTTTGAACTTCTTTTTCATTTTTCTAATGCTTTGTTAAGCATTCTCAGCCATTTAGTATTTTGAATTTATGCTCTTATTAAATTACACAAACTGTCTTCTGTTCTTCAGTTATAATTTTTAGCCTGCACGCTTAGTCTTTATGCATGCTGCCTCTGTCTGTGTCACTTTTACTTGGTTTTCTGTTTGGCTATGTGCATATTTGGATAGCTTTGTCTATCAGTAATTTGGTATTTTCTGTCAGAGATGACTTTTTGACTCTTCCCTGACATTATTGTGCTTTTATCATTACTGGGAGAAAAAGAGAGAAAGCAGATGAGGAGAAGAGAAGAGGAGCTGAACATGTTCCATTTTAACTAGAAGACCTGCCTCTGAAGCATTCTGGACTTCCAGATTGCTACCCATCAGAGAGCAGTCTTAGAATTTCTAATTCTGTAAGACAACTAAGACAATTTGAACCATCTGCTTGTCCTTACATTTCAGGAAGTAGACAAAGCTGTGATGTCCTTATATCCAAACTTTAGGAACTATTCAAAATGTTTATGACTTGAATTCTCTACAGTGGTAGGTGGTGAGTTCAGTTGCTGAGCCCTGGTGAGATACATTTTGTTTCCAGTTGGATAGCTAGATTTTTAAAGTTGTTTTATTAGACTTTCTTTGCCTTTGTAGTAGATTGCAAAAACAACCATAAACTGATTCCATCCTACAGGTGGGTATCTTTTCAATATGACCTTGCATTCTCCCTAGCAAGAAGGGGAGATCCATTTCTCTACCTATTGAGTAAGTATAGAGGATTCTACATATTTACTTTTGTCAATCGGGCATTTGGCCATGAAATGGACTTGAGACATAGGGCTGTCCTTCTTATTTATCTCATAGTTCCCTGTCTTCAGTGTACATAGTTGTAGACTATTCTACTCCAGAATGAGTGACATGTGGCTCACTCCAATAGTTCACATACTAGGTGTTCCTCCAAATGCCAGTGTTTTAAAAGCTGTGTTCCTAGACTATGAAACTTTCAGGAGACACCTTTTAGACATAGGACCTTAGTAAGAGACATGGCTCAGGGATTAAGAAGACACGCAGTTATTCCAGATGACCCAGCACCCATGTTAAGCAGCTCATAACCACCTTCAACTCTACATCCAAGGAGATCTGACAGTTCTAGTCTCCCTGGGCATGTGTATTCACATTCACAAATCCATTTATAGACACATACATGCAGTTAGAAAAGATAAAATGAATCTTTTAAAAGAAGGAATATGACCTCATTGAAGAAAAGTAACTCATTAGAGATATTGGACCCCGGCCCTTTATTTTTCTGTCTTTGCTTTTTCGTTATAAAGTGAGAAGGCAGCTCCACCACATGTATCCTGCCATGATGCACTGCCTTGCCCAAAGGCTGTAGTGCTACACATGGGACAAAATAAACTTTTTTTTTTTAGTTGATTCTTCTGTGTATTTGTTATAGTAGCAGAGGTTAACTAACAACTTGCTGGATAATAGCATGTCAGTTACCAGACACAAGATGTTTAAACCATGCAGTCACCAGCAAACCAATGACATAAACAGACTGAGGAATGAGAGACCCATAGTGTGTGAAAGAAGATGGGCAGAGTCTCAAGCTAACGCCATAATTGTTTTAAGCTGTTATGTTTTAGTGATTGTAATGCAGCAGAAGTTCACTGATAGAACACTTGTCATTGTTAGGTTGAAGAAGAGGGAAAAGCTAAAGTGGGGTTTAGTTGTTCAGCCAAGTTTGTAATACTTGATGGCTTAAAGACAGTTATCAGGAAATATTTAATGAGATGGCCATATGGTCATAGACAATTGGGGTATATCTGCACACATATGCCCAACCCAAAATGCTTGTTATTTTATAATGGTCTGTAGCCTGCTTTCATGCATTCACAGCATTGTGCTCACTGAATGTTAACCTTTCTGAATAAGAAACATCCAGTTAATAAAAATAAATAATTTTGACTGCCTCTTTCCTTACTGGGTTAGCTCTGCTTTAGAGATTTTGTACTTCTGATTCTATATGAGCACACAGTATGGATAATTGAATGTAACTTAAATTATTTTGTTTCTTACGCCTATCCCTTCATATGTAAAATTTTATTCAGAAAGGTATTAACTATCCACCAAAACATCTTATAATGAAATTCATTTTTCCCTATTAATATAATATGGAAAATCCTATATAATATAGAAATCTTACAAAGGGCCATAGTAAATAATGGTGAACAAATGCTTAGAAGCAAATAATTCTTTAATGCAGTGCTGTGTCATGTTCATTTTCAGCCTCCAGGGTTTTGTTGGAAAAGATCTGAGGGTCACAAACCCTAGAAGGTTGACCATTTTGGCTCATTTCCAGCCTGACTTATTCATTTAAAAACAGCTGAGTTGTAGCAACACTTTTAGTTTTCAGTTACTGGGAGAAGGTAAAACATGTAGGCAGATGTCTTCAAACCCTAAATCCTTTTGGATGTCTTTTTCATCTAGTCTTTTTCACTTAGTACCTTTCTCCTTGTACAGTGCATTCTCCTTGGCAGCTACTGTGCATCATGTAAGCTTTATTTTTTTTAACAAGTATTTTCTTAGAATAACCCATCTTCTATTTATCTCACCAAATAATTTGCCACTCAATTCAGACCCAGTTATGACCTTCTCTAGCAAGCTACCTGTAGCATTGCTCCATGTCTATGTTTAGATATGGTCGGCTGCTCCTTGAGCTCACTACACTTCATGCAATCTTCTATCATAACAATATATTGTATTGCAATTGTTTTTTAACTTGTTCATAGTTACAGATAGAGACATATTACTCATCAGACCATGAGTGATCATCTCTGACATTTTCAGATATGTCTATATTTGACAGCAGTTATGCTGATATTCTTAGGAAGTATCATAGCATGACTATTAATGTTGTTAGGTTTGGGGTCAGATATATGTAAATTCAAGTCCAATTTTTCCATTTGTCTGCTTCTTCAACTTAGAACAGGAATGAAGGCAATATCTACTTCACAGAGTAAATTCTAGACCTAGTGTTCAAAACTGTCATGATTATGGCTTCTATTACTATCACTAATTCTGAATTTGCTTTTATCCTCTTGTACAATACTTAAGTCTATGTGTGTTAGGTAAATGAGCTCAGAAGTTCTGAGTTTGAGGTACTTAGTTGATAACTTCCTGGCTCTTGAATATTTAAAAATGGCCAAACTACTGTGAAACTAAGATTTTATTAGACTCAAGAACTCCTGTTCAGATACCATGGCTATTAAAAATCTAAATTTAGTTTTGAGCTCCACATATAAATTAAACAAGATAGCACTAAATAACACAAATGAAACATGATCAAGACAAATTGCATGTAGGGACCTGGGTTTGTCTGAGAGTCCCTTTGTTGGTCACTGCTACATATACCAATCTAGTTAGCTTGTGACCTTTGAGATAGTCTCCTGTGTCCACTTCTCATCTTGCCATGGGAACATTGGGATTACAGACACATTACAGAACATGGGATTACATGACCTTGCCTGGCTTTCTGTATGTTCTAGAGATTCAAACCCAGGCCTCTACATTTTGCAGCAAGTATTTTATCCACTGAGACATCTTCCTAGTCTTCTATACCTTTGTTTTGTTTTATTTTGTTTTGTTTTAGCCATGGAACTGAACTAATTTTGCTAACCCACATCAGCTATGAATTTTAGGAATACTTCACTGTCCAATACAAATGTAATGCATTCCATGTGTAATTTATGGACAAATGAGCAAATAAAATAAATTTAGTGAAATATCCTGTTTACCCAGTATATATAAACAATTATTATTTTAACACATTTATTTTAAAAGTATTCATTAAATATGTAACACTTTGTCATACATAGTTTTGAAAATGTAGTGCATATTTTATACATATAGTAGCATGTTTTAATTTATAATAGCCTCACTTTATGTTTTTATTAGCACATTTTAATTATATATCATAATGTTTTTCATCATGACATTTTATACATGCATATAATATGTCTTGATCAGCTCTTTGTCCCACTTCTGGCTGATTCCTGCCCTCTTCCTAACTTTCGTGTCTATTTTGTTGTGACATAATGAGTTTCTTTAGGGTTGATTATGGAAACATGGGTGTGAAGTTATTTATGGGATCATGTACATCTTATCAGTGTCCCCCTTCCCAGTTCCCTTCCAGTTCTTCACCCCACCCCCATCGCCTTCACCTCTGATAGGATGCTCCCCACCCCATCCCTCATCCATCTACCTAACCACAGATCTCAATTGCCTGTACCCCCCTTCCTTGGGGCATCAAGTCTCTACAGAATTAGACACATCCTCTCCCACTGAGGCCAAATAAGACAGGCTTCTGCTACATATGTGCTGGGGACCATGGGCCAACCTATATAGAATCTTTGGCTGGTGGCTTAGTCTCTGGGAGCTCCCAGGGGTCCAGTTGAGTTGATACTGTTGGTCTTCCTATTGGGGTTGACATCCCCTTTAACTCCTTCAATCCTTCAGTCCTGGGAGTCTCTCACATTCCATTCTTTAGAACTATCTAGAGTCCTACCCTCTACCCCTACTCCCAGCAGCTGCATATTTCCATTCATTCTCTTGACTCCTCTGGGCTTCTTTCCTTATCCCCCTCTCCCCTCTCCTTCCCCTCTCCTACCCAGGTTCCTCTCTCCCTCTGCCTCCCATGATTATTTTGTCCCCCCTTCTAAGTGGGATTGAAGCATCCACACTTGAGCCTTCCCTCTTGTTAAGCTTTATATGGTCTATGAATTGTAGATTCTGTATCTGAGACATTTGGCTAATATCCATGTATCAATGAGTACATACCATGTATGACCTTTTGGGTCTTGGTTAAAATGTCACTCAGCATGATATTTTCTAGTTCCAACTATTTGTCTCCAAAATTCAAGATGTCTTCATTTTTAATAGCTGAGTAGTATTCTATTATGTGAATGAACCACCTTTTCTGTATTCATTCTTCTGTTGAGGGACATCAGGATTGCTTCTAAAATGGGCTTCAGTGCTAATAAGAGAGCTGTTGGTGACACCCATAATGGACTTGCTACTATAGTATGAGTGGGTACAACATGCTTAGCAGGTTGGTAAGTAAGGTAACACACAGATGAGCAACATTGTTCATTATAATTTTCTCCCAGAAGCCAGAATTGTCCCTTTCCATACTGTGAATGCTAGCCAGAAGAGAGGAAGTTTGTAGCTCAGTTCCAGCAAGACTTCTCTATGTCTTGTGACCATAGCAAGACCCTGTTTTAGAATGTGTCACCAGCTGAAGAAAAGGGAGGCCCATGTAAATATAGACACAGGGATATTGGAGAGCCTGAGACAGCATGATGCATGCAGCAGTGTTGGGAGTTGGTTCTAATGCTTTGTCTTGATTTGGCCCCCGAATTGGGACTCTGTGTGTTAAAATGCTAAAGATTCCTGTCCCCAATTGGTTTTTGATCCATCAATAAAAAGCCAATGGCAAGTGGCTAATGTCTGGCCAGAAAGAGAGAGGCAGCACTTCTAGGTTTCTGGGAGAAGAAACACAGGGAGGAGAGAAAGAAAGGGTCTTCATGAGAAGGGAATAAGAAGGAAGGACCACACTGGGAAGGAGCAAGAGGGAGGAACGGCTGAAATGTGGGTACAAGAAGGAAAGTGGCCCCCAGAATGATTGTCCAGACATGTCTTGGACAGCATACATAAAGGGGCCACCCAGAAGGAGCCACAGCAACAAGGTATAGTATAGAGTTAAGAGGTGTTGAGGAATGTCATAGGGGAGACTGTGCTGGCTACAGGGAGGTTTAAAAGTGCTCAGCTACTGAACTAGTCAAAGTATAACAAAATTGTGTGTGTGTGTGTGTGTGTGTGTGTGTGTGTGTGTGTGTCTTTCATTCACAAATCCAGAGAGCTCTTAGGTGGGTGCATTGTGTGCCAAAGCGGTTAACTATTCACCACTACATAGCAGATATAAATATCTGGTTAAAACTGAGGCCAATCAAGGAGAGTGGAGAGATGCAAGAGAGATGAATGAGACATACTTCAAATCCTTGTATACCTTTGCAGTTTGTTATGAATTTAAAGGTAATAATCAGTTATATGCACTGAATAAAAATAGAAAAATATTAAAAACAGCAACAACAATGTAAGTCGAGATTAAGAAGGTCGACCCTGGAGGCAGGCTCACTAAGTTGGAGTCTTAATACTAGTTCTGTGACCTTGGGTTGATTATGCTAGCTGTTTATGCATACTTGCTCTTATATCTAGTTTTAAATACTGCAAGTAGCTCCCTGCAGAGTAGTCATGAGAAGCTGTTAGATGAGATGTTTATCAAATGATTTTAGACTAGACTTGGTAAATGGTAGGTATTAGAATAGCTGAAGTTCACGAAGTAAAGTCCATAGAAGGGTCTTGCATTTCATAAAGCCCATATCATGAGCCAAGCCCAGCAAAGAGGCTGCTCAAAAATGGAATGAGATCTAATCCAGAACATAGTTGGTGGCAGGTACTAGACGCTTTGAAAAGTGCACTGGTGAGAGACTTTGATAACTGAGGTGATGGGGGCCAGAGTTGACTTGATTCTCAAGTTTTAATCCAGAGAACTTGAGGGACTAACATGGGAGTGAGCGTCATGGTGTGTAAGAGTGAAGGTGTAAAGTAAACTAGCTTGAGAATGATTGCCATAACTGGACATGCGGGGATGACTAAGGGATATTTAATAGGGTTGAGATATATGGGCCTAAACCTCAGAAGAAATATCTGAGAATTGATACCCCATTTTCTAAGGAAATGACTGAATATCTAATTGGTATTGAGAAATGGACAACATAAGGCTGTTATGGAAATCCTTTCAGAAAAGTGAGTTAAGTCCTCTTAGATCTGAGAAATGACACATTTACTACATAATTTAAAACAGTTTTAGATGAACACCATAAACAAATCAGGTAATGCTGTAAACTTTTTTTTTTACAGAGATTATACAGCTCTGCACAAAGCCACAGAGGTCTGAAAGCAAGTCTTAAAAGTGACAGAAGTTTCAGCAATACAGAATACATTTATTGTTTTTACATAACAATAGCATAGGTCATAGCCTGGTCATGTCTTTTACATGCGCAACAAAAGATGTGGGACAGGCAGGCGTAAGAAATTAAACAAAGCAGAAACCGTGTTCCTAAAGCATCGTCTTCAGAGCTGGTTTCTCAAATAACTAGAGCCCGTTTGTACCCAATAGTAGAGAGCCCTCCCTCCTTCAGGGATCTGCTGGTGAGTATGGAATGCACGTCTTAGAGGAGTCAGACTCAAGTCACTCAGTAAATTCAGGAAATATCTATGTAAACTAATGCCAGAGAGGTAGATCCCTGGACACTGGGGTTGTTAGAGCTGTTTGTGGAGAAAATCCCCAGACCTATCTGAGGACATTCGTTTAGCAGATGTGCACCTGGCAAGCACTGAGACAGGGAGGAGGAGAGTAGTAGCACCTTGTGACAAAGGACAGACACAGGGTGAATCTGAAGCTATAGAGATCAGTACACAGCTACGCTGCAGGAGAGGGCTTGCCGTAAGACAGAGGAATAGGAGGATGAAGCAAGACTTTTGAGATGCAGTTTGTGTCCCCAGAACTGTTCTGTCTTAAAGAAATATCTTTGAATGTGTGTGTATACAAGCGTGCATATTTCTGTGTATGTGTGTGAGCATGTGTGTGTGTGTGTGTGTGTGTGTGTGTGTGTGTGCGCACGCGTGTGTGTGCATGTCACAATGTGTATGTGGAAGTCAGGGGACTGCTTCAGGTGTTGTTTCATCTTATGTGAGACAGGGCCTCTAGTTCTTCACTACTGTGTACACCAGGCTAGCTAAGTAGGCTAGCTGGTTGTCAGGCTTTGGGTTTTTCTTGTCTCTGTTTCCCACCTCCTCATAGGAATGATGACATTGCAGATGTGCACTGCTGGATCTGACTTTACATGGATTCTGGGTCCTCAGTTCCTCACGTTGCTTAGCAAATGCTTTACCCACAGAGCCAACTCATCCGCTCTGTGTTGCGTTTTCATTATGAGGATTCTGCATCTCTGCTTAGTGGGTGTTGGGCTTGCTCCTGGACTGGATCTCACTGAAGAGAGAGGAAATGGTGCATAGTCTCCTTAGCTAGAAGCTTTGAGAACTCTTGAAAAACTTCCATCCCTTCCCTCCTTCTGCCAGGTAACTCAAGGTAGACGTTGCCACTAATACATAGGTGATGTGAGAGATTTACCTTTTTGATTGAAGGGCAAGGATTGACCTGAGGTCGAGCTCCCCAAGAGCTCTAACCTCTCAGTTTCTTTTAAGGTTATCTCTGCCATACTGCATGGGGCCCAGTAGTTAGGAGAAAATTCATATGACATCATGGTAATAAAGACACACATTAGAGAGGCCCCTTTAAACAATTCACAGACTACTTAATGTCTCCATACCTTTTAATGTGCTTTTTCTTTAAATGGGACTGAGATACTGAAAGCTGCATAGAATTTCCCAATAAAGTAGAAAGTGACAATTAAGAAGTAAATAGAGCTATAGTAAAATATGCCTTTAAATAATCAAGTATAGTTAAAATTGGAAATTATACTAGTGGTTATTTCATATACCAACCCATTCATTGATAGAAAGTGGCTTGTGAATCTACTGGAAATAACTAATATCCTTACTGGGTGGAATGGTTCGTCTTGGTTCACAGTTTCAAAGGCTTTCTTTTATGGTTGGCTCAAGGCATACAACACATATGATAGGAACCCATGGCAGAAATTCTGTTCACCTAACAGTGCCTAGGAACCTAAGAGGAAGGGAACAAAGAGACCAAGTCCCATTATATCCCCAATGTTCTCCTACTATTCACTTTCTAGATTCTCTACCCTTCCTACGATCCTATGATATCAGGAACTGGGAGACAGGTCTTTCAAGGGACTTTCAATATCCAGGATATAGTTGCGGGAAATGAATTGTCCCTCACAGTCCTCTTGACATCTTGATTTCTGCCCACTGAGTCTTTTATTTAACTGGCGAGGGTGCCCTGCTTTAGGAAAGCAGGCTAGCCAAAGATAAAGGCCGACCCAAGAGCTAATTTCACCAACAGTGGCTTCATCCAAGATGTTCAGGGTGTTAATAAAATATGACCATTTCAGAGCAAATCAGTGCAAGATACTCTGCATTTCTTACAAAACCTCTTGTAGGATCAGAATAATTTCCTACAGCTATTTGTAGAATGACGGGTGGCACATTGTCATGTGCAATTTGTTCTGTCATCAGTGGTTTTCTGTTTCATTCTCTTTCACTAGTTTGTTTCTAGCATGGTTGGAATGACCATAAAGATGGAGCTACTATTGGAGGAGTGGCATCAGAAAGAGGATGGTGTGGCTCCCAGCACAGGTAACCGAGCCTTAGTGAACTCTGCTATCCCATAGCTAAGTATGTAAGCTCTCAAGCTGGATTCTTACTTCTCAAGTAGAGAGACTCATCGTTACTATTTGATATCTAGGACGTAATCTACAAGGTGATTACATGGGCTAGCTGGTTAGAGAATGGCTGGCATGTTAGTGTTTTTTTCAAAGATACTTAATGAGATCAAAAGCATCCTTACTTCATTTGCTACATCTCAACAACATAGACCAAGAACAAAGTTAACTAAGAATTTGATTTTTCTTTTCTTTTCCTTTCTTTTCTTTTCTTTTCTTTTCTTTTCTTTTCTTTCCTTCCTTCCTTCCTTCCTTCCTCTCCTTCTTTCTTTCTTTCCTTCTTTCTTTCTTTCCTTCTTTCTTTCTTTTTTTGTGATTGAAGTTTGTTGATTTCTTAGATCTTCTCTGGGAGAGGGTACAAAGAGTGAGCCTTAGGGGCTCTCAGGGGCAGGCAGTGAGCAGAAGGGGCCTGGATTATGCCTTGCTTACTTTGCACAAAAGCAAGAGATATTCCTTCCTGGCAGCTCTCTCTCAGGACCATTGTGATTGTGCCTTTCTTCGAGTTACAGCAGCAGTCCTGTATGACAGACGACAGCATTTCCTATTTGTCACATTTAGTTAAAAGTTCTCCTCTGAGGTCTAATAATAGTTTCTGTAGTAATTTTAGCCTTTTTTTTTCCTGAAGGAGGACGGTGGTGGTTAGATTTTTGTTGTTGACTGAACAGAAACTAGAGTCACTCCAGAACAGAAGCCTCAACTGAAGAATTGCCACCATTAGGTTGGTAGGTCCATGTGTGGACGAGTCTCTGAGGGATTTTCTTGATTAAGGATTGATGCAGTACATCCCAGCCCACTGTGGGCAGCTGTCCCTGATAGTAAACAAGCCAAGCCCAGTGAGCTGTAAAGTTCAATCTGAGACTCAGTAATATCCCTTCCTCTTCTTTATTTCAGTTTCTGCTTCAGGCTCCTGCTCTGGCTTCTCTTGATGATGAACTGTGACTTGGAAGTATAAGCCAAATGAACCCTTTCCTCTCTAAACTGGTTTGGTCAGGGCTTTATCACACACACAGAGAAATGAACTAGAGCAAGCATAAATATTTCATGTCTTTTGGATTTAGTTTTACAAAGCCCTCATTTTCTGGCCAACATTTTGGAGAGTCTCCCTTTCTTTTTCGTTTTGCTTTGTCTCATTTTAATTTCCCCACTTGCATAATGCTAAGGTCTATCTGCCTTGAAGGAAGCATGCAGGGTATTTTCAGAATCCTTGCAGGGATTGTGGGGAATTAAAGAGTAAATTTATCTGCAGTTTGGGATCCTCTTTGTCCTCAGAAGTTCTAATCCATCTTCTAGGTTTTCCAGTCTCTTAATCCTGAGGTGCATTTCCAGCTTTTTTTTTTCTCTGCCTGAGATGTACATTACCACATTTCTACCTTCTTGACCTAAGGACTCCTCAGCTCCTTGGTGTGCCAGCATTTGCAAAGTCTCCTGTCTCTGTCTGCTACATGTAGATTTTTTTTTTTTTTTTTTTGGTTTTTCGAGACAGGGTTTCTCTGTGTAGCCCTGGTTACACTCTGTAGACCAGGCTGGCCTTGAACTCAGAAATCTGCCTGCCTCTGTGTCCCAAGTGCTGGGATTAAAGGCGTGTACCACCACTGCTCGGCTTACATGTAGATGTTTAAGGTAGAGTTTCACCTCAATCCATACAAGGACAAGCTATTATTTTAGCTCTTTCTAAGCATCTTCTATCTAATTCCTTCTCATCTATGTCCTCCAGGCCTGTGGTAATGTCACTAAACAGTCTTCATGCCTTTCTCTTTTCTGTTGCTATCATGTGATTTATTTTTAAATCATTATTTTTTTAATCATAGAACAAGTAATTTGGTTTGAGGGCAAGATCAGTTGATATCTAATGGAAAGACAGAGAATCTCGCCATAATTGTAGAGAGGAGATTGTTGATATGTGTGAATAGGTACAAAGTGTTAGCGGGGACTAGGAGCTTAGGGAAGCCCATTCATGGCACTTGAGAAGCCCCCTCAAGTGTTTCAGTTTGGGTTTTCACTTGAATTTCCCTCTGCAGTGCTGTTAAGTGTCAAGCAATCCAGCTAACAGAGGAAGCAGAGGTTTTTCACATAGGAAGAAATCTGGAGAGAAGCAGTTTTGTGCTGGTGCCTTGGCTTGGTGACATTAGCAGTGGCTCAGGTGTTGGATACCGCCTTGGCATGTGGGGTTCTCATTCCATGAAACTGAGGTTTCCTCAGTCAGGATTCATTCCTAATATCAAAGCAGAAAGAGAGGGAGACAGTAGCAGACACACGTAACCATTTAACTGGAACAAGCCTGTTCTAGTAGTCATTGTTTTCCATCCCAGTGATATTTTCTTTGAATTTCATTGGTCAGATTAGTGCCATGTTATCACTTCCATTGTTGTACAAAGCAGAGAAAAATGAGAATTGTAAGTTTTCTGTACCCATGGGCTCTGGATGCACAGATCCAGCCAACTCCAAGTTAAAAATGTTTAAGTACTGCATCTGTGTTTGAATTAGGGAAAGGCTGGAAGAATTTGAGGAGGAGGATGACACCATAGGAAGACCAGCAGTCTCAACTAACTCAAACCCTCAAGATCTCTCAGAAGCTGAACCACCAACCAGGCAGCAAATACTAGCTGATATAAGCCCCCAACACATATGCAGCAGAGGACTGCTCGGTCTAGTTTCGGGGAGACCTGGTAAGGCAGGGGTGGGGACATCATCTTGGAGATGCTGGGGGCAGTGGTAGGAGAGAAATGGGATGAGGAACTGTCGGAGGGCAAACTGGGAGGGGGATAATGACTGGACTATAAAAAAGATCAAAGAATAATGCCTGGCAGTGGTGGCGCATGCCTTTAATCTCAGCACTTGGGAGGCAGAGGCAGGCGAATTTCTGAGTTCCAGGCCAGCCTGGTCTACAGAGTGAGTTCCAGGACAGCCAGGACCACACAGAGAAACCCTGTCCAGAAAAAAATAAAAAACAAAAACAAAAACAAATATTAAAGAATAATAATAAAAGAAAAAGAAACAAAGAAATATGCATATGCATCTATATGAATATACATAATGCCATGCCCATTCGTCTACTCCAGTAAAGCTCACAATATTGGGGATAAAAGCCTGATTAAGGACAAGAGGCGTTACGACTTCAAAGAAAGTTTGTGCCTCCTGGGTATTCAGTCAGTTCTTGGCATCTCCTAACTCAGACGTGTTCCAGATTAGTCTTTCCAATCGTCAACACACCCTCTTATTTAGGCATAAAGGTACCCCAAGAAATGATTCATAAATGGCTAAACTTAAGACTAGGACATGGGACTAAAAGCCCATGGCTTGGGAGGTCATAGGCCTTACATGGAACTATTTTTATTTTGATAAAGGGTCACATTGTGAAATTGCCTCTTATCTTTATACTTCTCAAAACATTTATCACAAATGTCATTTATTTATTTGTTTGTTTGTTTATTTATCTCAGTGGGCAACAGTTAGTTCAGAGACTCATACCTGGACAACATGAGGAGAATAAGTGATGAGGAGTGTTCAACTCCCAAAGTCCAGGGGGTGTTATAGAAGATGGAGTTCAAAGGGGCTAGAGTGAGGCCTCAGTGGTTAAGAGTGCTTGCTAAGCCCAGATTCATTTCCCAGCTCCCACATGGAAGCTATCACTATCTCTGACTCCAGTCGCCTGAACTCTAGTAGCCTCTTTTGACTCCTCAGGCTCAAAGCACACAGGTAGAGCACATAGGTATGTGAAAGTAAAACACTTGTACTAAACATTAAATAAAAGCAAGTAGATAAATAAAAATGAGCTTAAGAGCTGGAGAACAGGAAGGAATTACATAAAATGCTGTCTGGGATATGACATGACTGTTACAGGCATCAATTGACTCATACCAACTGTGGTTACCAGCCCAAGATTAAAGCAGTCAAGATTACAGCATGAGAATGAAGGTCCTACCCTTACATGAGGTGCTATTGCATTTGGTGGTCACTGGAGCAGAAAGTGATTTTTCTTTGGTGTTGTTACCACTTAGAAGTTGTCCCTACTCCAGTGGGCAGTCCTACACTCATGTGCAAACGGGCAGCACTAACTAGATTTGGAAAATACCAGAAAGAGAAAAGGAAAGAATGGAGGGAGGGAGGGAAAAGATGGAGGGAGGGAGAGAGAGAATGACATTGGGATGGTAATATGTTGAGGGAACTCTGGTGAGTTAGAGGGAGAAAATGGGGGAGGAGGTGGATATGACCATAATACACTATGTACATGTATGAAATCCTCAAATATTAGATAGAATAAATATTTTTATAGGAAAGGTGAATCAGGCAAAATTAAAATGTAAGCACCAGAGGAAGAATACATGACAAGATTACAGGAAGGGTGGACAGATTTTTGGTGCCTTGTGGGTTCTCTTTTCTTCCACCTTTCTCCACCCCTCACCATTCTACTTCCGCCCTTTCAACCCTCTAGCCCTAGTGAGAGAGAGAAGAGGAGAGAGTGAGAGGTGTGACTATAGCACTAGACTACTTCCTGCTGATTAGAGGCATCGAGTTTCCTGGGGCAAGGCTGATCTTCACCATCAGGATATCTACATTTCTTTTTCCTCTTCCTCTTCCTCCTCCTTTTTCTCCTCTCCTTCCTTTTCCTCCTCCTCCTGCTCCTCCTTTTCTTCCTTTCTCCTTCTTTGCCTATGACTACTTAAACCATGATTAATGCAACCAATTAACAATTCACCCTACCACTCAGGGCCCTAGCATTGCTAGAATTCCAAGCCTCACACAATTGTAGAAATCATCTGGGGCTGGCAAAATCGCATCCCTGCTAAAGAACGAGGCAAATCGTAGTCAGCTAGAATGGACAATCTGAAGCAGCCCCATATCCCACACTTGGGATTAAAACAAAAGCATATTCTTATAATATTTCCGTGTTTTTAAAGGAACCAAAATTCTCACTCCAGGTAGAAAGAGGCTCAAGTAAGTTTTGCATGAAAGGAAATGAGTTTGAATTGAGGAGACATCTGCTTCCAGGTGTTGCTTCCAGCCATACTGGATACAGTTTTGCTACCATCTGTTGACCTACTGTAACAGTAGCTGTCTGTTATGAATGGTAGGAGAATAGAAGGAGGTCTGTGCCTCTGAAACTTTGGATCCCTTTGTCTTTGGGTTTAATGGTCTAACTGCTGTTAGATAAGCCATACAGCAATTCTGGATCAAAATGCCCCGAACAGCTCTGTTAAATAGCTTAGGGCCACAGTGCTTGCCTAGTATGAGACATCCTGAATTTGATCCCAAGCATTTGCCTCATAACATAAACAAGAGCATTAAAATAGAGCTGTATATCTAATAAATGTGGATATCCTGTGCTTTCTGAGGGATTGCCTTTGTTACTGGGAAAATTTGATTGAATTCTGAGTTTTCAAGCAGAAATACATAATCGGACCCTATTATTTGTTAATTACAGAGGCCTTTCTTTTTGTGAAGCTCTGAGCATGGAGTATGTCTTTTAAAAAAACATTTATTTTATTGTCAATTTTTGAGACTTCTGTACGTTAGTACTGTGTTTATACCAATCCCATCCTACACTTTCCCCTCTAGATTTTCCCTTGTTTTAACCTCTTCCTCAATAGTTGTTATTACACACACGAACACATACACACACACATACAGGGGCAGGGAGGCATGTCCTGGTTACCTTATTGTCAATTTGACACAAGCTGTAGTTATCAGGGAAGAGAAACCTCAATTGAGGAACTACCTCCATCATATTGCCCGTCTGTACATCTGTATGGCATTTTCTTGGTTAATAATTGACATGGAGGGCCCAACCCACCCAAGGAAGTGTTGCCCCTGTGCAGGTGATCTTTTAAGAAAGCAGGCAGAGAAAGTCATAAGGAACAAGGAAGTAATCAATATTCCTCCATGTTTTCTGCCTCCAGGATTCTGCCTTAGCTCTTGCCCAGTGATGGACTGTGAGGTCAAGTGTAAGTCAAATTAGCCCTTCCTTCCCTAGGCCGCTTTTGGTTGTGTTGTTTTGTCCCAGCAATAGAAAGCAAACCAAGGCAGTATGCTTATATAAATCTACCCTGCTCTGTCCATTTAGTGCTCCTATGTATACGCGTTTAGGAGTGACTGTTTGGAGTTAGATAACCAATCAGAGGCTTGTCCCCAGAGAAGACTTAGACTTATTCTTTTACTAGCCATTAAATGTCTGTAACTCTTTGTTTAGGGGTAGAGCTTTGTGAGGTTTTCCACAGCCATTATGGTTGTCAGCTGGTGATGTCTTTGTGCAGGTTTTGTGTAGGTGACCACATTGTTAAGATTTCAGAGAAGATTCCCTCCCATAGCTGACTTCCTGGTCCTGTTATAGTCTTTCTGCGTCTTCTTCCATGATATTTTCTGAGCCATAGATGGAGAGATTGTATTGAAGATGTAGCGATTGGGGGTGGGCATCCCATAGCCAGTTGTTTTCTGCATTTTGATCGGTTGTGGACTGCTATGCTGGGCTCTATCTACAACAACAGGAAGCTTCTTTGATGAGCGATAAGGGTTATACTTATCTGTAGATGTAAGGAGAGACCTTTACAGTATAGCTAGGAATTACACAGGTTTAGGAATGTAGCAGTACTAGATTCTTCTCTGAGGTCTATGACCTCTTTAGCTATGGATAGTTGACTAGGTTTATAGTAGCAGCAATACTGAGTGAACCTTAAGTTCAATAAGCTAGCTCTTGGCTCCCCCTGAGATATAAGTGTCACCACTGCATACTTAGGCATAGCTTGCTGTTTTATTTGCTTTTCTATTGCTGTAATGAAACCATGAGCAAGACAGCTTATAGGTATTTTCTGAGAGCTTAGAGTTTCAGAAGGTTATGGCCGTCACTGTGGGGTGAGGCTTAGCCAGTTTTGGTAGGAAGTCTCTGTAGGCGAGTGATCTTGAAAGGACGGAGCCACAGTTGATTATTTTTGCACATGTTGATCAGTCTTCCATACACACTTACAGTTGGACTAAAGGAAGAGGTTGTGACAATGTCAAACTTGACCCACATGAAAAAGGCTTGGCCGATTTCCTACGGGTCTGAGACCTTGTTCCTTGTCATGACTGTACCCCAGATAGCAAGAGACAGTCACTCACGACTACTCGCACTCAGGGCTTCCTCTGTTTCCTACCTCAGAACCTTACTGTTAAAACATTGTAATTTCCAGCTTTTTCTTCTCCTGTGTCCTCTAACTTCTTAATCATTTTTCAGCCTCTAGGTTGAATTCGTGGAATCAACTATAAAAAGACTTTTATAGTATTTATTTTAGAATAAATATGCACACATTTAACATTAAATTCAAGGGGTATAACTAGCATTTTATGCTCATTTTCTAAATATGTATTTTGAGTATAATTATATAGAAATTATACTTCAAGTGCTTAAAAGTAATATCTATTTTTGAAGGTGGCCCTTTGAACTTACAATGCATTCCCGATATTACATCTTAAAGTACGCTGATGTAGACAATTATGTTTGTCCTAATCTGCTTGCTGAGAATTAACTACAGTGGCATGTCCCTGACCTATTCAGAGTCCTTAGTTCTTTCTACCTTTTGCATTTTTAGTTAATCACACTTTTACTACAAAGTGTATTTGTAAATAAAAACAAAAGTTTTCCAAACCCGGTATGTATGTTTTTCTTTCATTTGTAGGAAGTAGAAGACAAGAATTTGCTCAGGGAATACTGTATTAAATTACACTCTAATTACTCACATGTGCAAATTTAACACATTGCCCAAGCTGATGTGCCTTACTTAGGAATCTGCTTAAGCTTTTGGGTTTGGAAATGACTCAGCGCCTTAATATCCAAAAGAACCGGCCAACTATGTTCAAGTATAGTATTATGACAAAGTACATATAATTACTTCCACAATCTACCAAGAGTATTAGGCATTTTCTATCAGAGGTAGTTAGGGTATAAGAGATTACTTAGGCTCATTTTATGAATACACTGATTTTAGTCAGATTGATGTTTACATAGACCTTATTGGATGACCTGACCAATTATGTAAATAATCCCTTCACTTGAGCTGCCACATAAACTAATACCTAAGCACGTCCTTTGTTCTTAGAGCAATTGGAATGATGATAAAATCCACTCTTCCTCTTCCCATTTCTTTTTTTCCCTTTTACAAATAGTTTGTGAATTCTCTTTTCACATTAACGGTCATTGTTTGGGGGACAAACCATGAATAAGCCTTGAAGTTAATTTCCTTTTGTATTTTTCTTTTTAATTCTTTCATTTTTTGTTTTGTTTTGTTTTGTTTTGTTTTGGTTCTTGTTTTAAACTTTGGTCTCCAAGGGACTTTTGCATAGATGGGATATTTTTGAGAACTCAGATTACAGCTTTGAATTATGATGCTTTACAGCCTCAATGGCATTGGAGGGTTTTACAGAAGGGAAGAGCCTTCATCTTAAATTACACAGAGAGCCTGTGGAGTCTGTGCATACTGACTGGCAACAGTAGAACATGTGTGTTCACACACCTTGGTAGACCTGGATCTTTTAAAATTCATGAAATTTGATACAGGTTTAATTCTAGTTGGATAGTTCAATGCTGATTTCTTTAGACCATGGAACTTTCTGCACTGTTCTTGAAGCTTTCATAGCGAATCAGTACTCTCTGCACCAGCTTTTCTTACTGTTGGCTTTTCCTGTGAACATCTTGAGAACTTTTTAAGTTTCATCTATCCCATCTCTCTCTCCTCCTTCCTTCCCTTCCTCCCTTTCTCCATTTTTTTCTAAGCACAAACCGTTCAGATCCGATGAGATCTGATTTCATGGTTGGTTCTATTTTCTGCTGTGCAGTTCAGTTTGTTCCATGACAAATAAGATCCTCTGGGGCTCTAATGTCTCTGAGTCAGCATGAGAGCGAGGTAGCAAGGAATGGGAATAAAGAGAAGGCTGGGCAACAATTCTCCCTCCCTCAGACTACAATACTTCTCTTTCTACCAAAAGGGTGACTGTGCTGCAAATCATCTCTGTTTTTCACCAAGGCATCACCCATCTGGCTCCTCTTCTTTCCCCTTCTTGTTCATTTACATTGGTTGCTTCTTAATCCTTCTACATTCCAAATTTAATATTCATTTCCATAAAAATTCCATATTCATGAGGTTGCCTAGACTTTACCTGTAGATCTTGTAAATGATTAGAGTGAAATGGCCCATTCAGATTCAGTGTGTGCTGCCTGCATGGGAAAGCCTGGTCAGGATGAGCCGCTGGCCATGATGTGCCTGTGTAGATGGTGTTTGTAAGCAGTACTGCAGCTCAGCAATCTGACACATCCTTCCTGGTTGGGTCACCACCTAAAGTGCGTTTAGCTATTTGTAAAGCTATCTGGAGGGAAAGAGCATGTTAAATTGGAACCAGATGGTTAGAATGACACACACAGGCCTGGAATTCACAGTGCAGTGTGCAGAGTTCAGTCAGGTGCTTGACGCCCTGACAGCCTTGTCTCTGTAGGAAAAGAAAAGACACCTGGAAAGTGGGCTTGGCAATGGAATGGCAAGATGGAGTTCAGAGCTGTTGTATTCTGATTCTTAGAAGGGCTTTACTATCTCTCTTAAATGGGAACATTCCCATTTATAACCCCACCCCATTTATATCATTCTATCTATCTATCTCATGTCTCCATCCTGTTACTGGACCAGGCTCCTTTATCAATTTAAGTTAAAAGGCAAAACATTAGAAAACAGGTTGGAGAAATGGTGAAAATGTCACCAGCATTGACCCTAGGTGCTGGAGTAGCTGGACCAGGTTCTGGAACACTTGGCATACCATCTCACTGAGTTTATTTTAATGTTTAACTTGACAAATAAAACCTACTAACCTTGATTTGCATAAACAATTGCACACAAAGCACATCATTCCAAATAACTTATTAGCATACTCCCTTAACTTCGTCGCTCACTGCTTTCTTGTTTTCTGCAGCTGTAATAGAGATACTAATTCATGAGAGAAAGTACTCATGTCTTTGATTATTTTCTCAAGTTGTAGACAGTGTGATCTTTACAAATAATGGCCAAGTGGAGGTTGAGCGGCTCTCTGCTTCCTCCTGCCTTTGCTTTAACTTCCTCTTTCTGCTTTAGTTCTGAATAAGCTGGGAGGATTTACATTAAGTAATAATTGCAGACTTGGCCAGATTCAGAGTTACAACATGGCTTCAAATAGGCTAAGTGGTTTTAGTAAGTAAATAGCAGAAGGAGTTCAAGAAGCATTTGGTTCAGGTTCAGGTCTGGGGTGAGGATATTGTTAGTAAAGTGGTCAGTCTCTGGAAGGCTTACAGATGGACATAGGACATGTAGGACTGGTAGAGACTTTCCTGAGGTGTTACCAAGGACAGCCGATGCTTAAAATGTCTACAGATACTGGCCAAAGTGTCTCCATGTAAGAACCACTGCTTTAAATCAATCATTAGGTTTGAAGCTCCATAGAGCTCAGTGGTTAGATGCATAGCATGGTGGCAGGATATAGAATCACCATAGAAACAAGTCTCCATAGAAACAAGTTTCCAGGCACGACTGTGAGAGATTATATTGTTTCAGTTCATCAAAGTGGGGAGATTCAGCCTAAGGATGTGGGCAGTGTGATACCATCGACTAAGGTAGGTCCTGTAATGTATAAAAAGAAGATACTAAGGGCCTACTTAATATTTTGTAAACAATCAGGTAAAACTCTGAACCTTGATTGTTCAGCTTTGAAAAACTTTCAAAGTGGTTTTTGTGTAGATTAAATTTGCAAGTTCAGTATTATGGGATATTCCTACAAAGCGCTGAGCTTTCAGGTGGGAGTGCACATCAATGAAAAGGAGCAGGGTGACCTCATTTCCTGTTCTCTATATCTCTCCCTGGTGGATAGCTTCTTAATAAACAGAAATGAAGATGAATATTTGAGAGGACTGGACTCCAGAATGCTTTTCACTCACTAAATCTTTCATAACTAATTCTCGAGCTTCCTGAAGCCAAGCTATTTTCTACTTACTATATACCCTGCATCCACAGACACCTTCCAAACTAGCTTAAGCTGTCACTCGAAGTCACTTGCATTTAAAATTTTTATTCGCTGCTGCAGCATTGGTTGCTGTGGTTCAGAATAAGTCCATATTTTATTTCTCCAAAAAGTTTTTAATAGAAATAGAATTAACCACTTTCCCTTTTGCCTTTTCTCACACCAGCTCCTCTCAGTTAGCTACTCTCCCTTGAATGAATTCTCCTGCCATGTCCTCCCTCACTGTCAAGATGAGAGACTCTTTCTCTTTGATTTTGTATAATCACACACATGCACACACGTGTATGCACATACACAATCATGAACATATGCACGTGCATGCAAAAAAATATACAAGTATAACCTGATGAGTCTATTTTTCTTGTTTGTGTATATATGGCTTCAGGATTACTCTGCACTGGACAGCCCATCAGGGTGCTCATAGGGAGAGACTATTTGACATTGTCCCTTAAGACATTAGCTGCAGAGAGTTCTTATCTATGGTAGAATCCTGTAAATTTTCCTCCAGTCTTTTTTATGCAAATATTTCTAGGAGAGACTGTGTCTATCAGACTTCTTGACATTCTGGCTCTCAAAATCCTTCTGCCTGCTCCTCTGTAATGAGCCCTGAGCCTATGGCTGAGATGCAGGGGATGTGATGTAGGTGTCTCCATTGGGGCAGAGCTCCCCGTGCTCTGTTGATCTCAGCATTGGGTCTACATGAGGCTTCTCTGATGGTCTCCATTTGTTGTGAAGAGAGGCTTCTCTGAAGAGGGGTGGTAGCTGGTGTAAGGATAAGATTTAGAATGCAGTAAGGAATTATGCTGGTCTGACAAGGTGGTGGTAGTAGGTTTCTTTGTAAGGACCATGACCTTGATGTCCCCAAGAAGCTCGCTAGATTTCCAGTACTGGGTATGATTTCCCTTCTGTTCAGAGGCCCTTAAGTCCAATTGGAGAGCTATTGATTGACACCAACCTTGGGTGCCAGTTATTGCAGCTTTACGCCTCTCTTGCCATGCTGGTATTAGCTAAGGTTCGCAGGTGTTGTCGCTGTGTGGGGCTGTTTAATTACTTTCCTCCTTTAGCAGCTTACATAGACCTTTCTGGAACTATGGAAACTAGACCACAAGAAAGAAGCTTTTATGTCAGATCAGACACACACACACACACACACACACACACACACACACACACACACACACTTTGGTATAATTTTAGGTAAATATAAAACAATGTAGTTCCTTGAGGCTTTACAGTTTTATCAAGCATCCTAAGTGTTATTTGTTCCCAATCCCCTTTCTGCTGCTCTCTGACCTCTCTTCCCTTTCCCAGTTGGAGCTGTCTCCCAGTTATTTTGTTTCCTGCTTTTATCACCTGTATCCTGCTATTCCCCTCCCAAGAATATCCCCATGGTCTATTTGTACTTTCCTGATTTCAGTGGTTACTCTATATTATATACTCAGATGTAAGGATTTGAAACTAGGAACCACAGAGGAGAGCAAACTTGTCTTTATGGGTCTGGGTTATCCCATGAAATATATTCTTTTCTAGATCCATCCATTTACCTGCAAATTTCATGCTCTAACCCTTTCTTTGTAGCTGAATACTAATCCATGGTATATGTGTGTCACATTTCCATTCTCCATTCATCTGTCAAAGGACTTATAGGCTGTCTCTGTTCCCTAGCTATTGTGAAAAGTGTAGCTACAAACACTGCTGAGCAAGTATTTAAGGAGTAGTATGTGAACTCCTTTAGACACATGCCCAGGAGTGGTATATCTGGGTGACTTGGGAGATTAATTTTTAACTTCTTGAAGATTATCCATAATGATTTCCAGGGTGGCTGCACCGATTAGCATTCCTACCAACAGTGAAGGGACTCGCCAGCCTTCGTCGATAATCATTTTGTCTATCTTAGCCATTTTGACAGGGATGAGATGAAATCTCAGAGTTGTTTTACTTCGTACTCCCTTAATTAGTAAAGATGATGACAACTTTTGAGTTATTTCTTTGACACCTTTTAATTTCTTCTATCATGAACCATCATTTAAATCTTTAGTGTACTTTTTTTAACTGAGTCATATTTTCTCGAGTCATTTCTTTTTAGAATTCTTTGTATGTTCTGGATATTAATCCTCTCTCAGGTGATAACTGGCAAAGGCTCCAACCTTGTGGGTCTCTTCTTCATGGTATTGCTTCCTTAGCTGTAGAGCTTTGATTTTTATGAGGTCCCACGTATCCAATGTTGTCATTAATTTCTTGGCAAATGGAAACTTGTTTAGAAACTCATTTCCTATTCCTATATCTTGTAGGTCACCACAATTTTAGTGTTTGGGATTCAAATTGAGATCTTTGGTCCCATTTGGATCTAATTTCTGGACCGAGTGCTTGATACGGGTCCAACGTCATCCTTCTGTATGTGGACACTGATTTCCTCAGCACCACATCGACACTATCTTCTTTCTCCCAGGTGTATGTTACTTGCCTCTTTGGCTGATATTAGATGCTTAAAGTTATAAGTAGTCGTGTTTGGGTCTTCTGTTTTTCCCATTGATTTACATGTCTATTTTTGTGCTAGAAAAAAATAGTTTTATTATTTTGTTACTGTGGCTCTATAAAATATCTTGAAGCACGGAATAGTAATTCCTTCAGTGTTCTTTTCTATTGAAATTCCTTTGTTATCCTTTTCTAGTTTAGTGATGTGGTTGTGTCTTCTCTAAATTCCTTAAATTCTTTGATAAAGTTTATGATTATTCTTGTAAATTCTGTTTCCTGGAATTTATATGAATAGCACTAGAGAACATTTTTACAGGACTAGTCTGATTTGGACTTTTTCCTTTGGTTGTGTGTCTGATGTGATAATCTGGCCTTCCTAAGTCTGGGCAAGTGGAAGAGCATAGGCTGAATTAAGCAAAGTATATATAGGAGGTGAGCTGTTTCATTGAATCAGGGAAGGGTGGCTCCAAAATCAGGGGTCTAGAGCTAGGCTAGGCAAGGAGGTTTACAGGTCTGGAACTAGGCTCATGGGTGTGTAAATTATGGCTGGATGGGCTAAGGACCCCCGTGTAATGTTGAAAATGACAGCTTTTATCTGTGAATATGATGCCAATTGTTATGATATTCAGAAGGTCACAACCAACTTTTTTTCGAATAGATTGCAAAATCAAGTGACAAGAAAACAAGTCAAAAGATTTATTAGGGTTCCAACTCAAATGATGTCTGTAGTGAAGATGTGAAAGGAAAAATTGTATTTTTTTCCATCTGACCTTAACTTACTCTAATTTACTCATTTTTGTGGTCAAAAATGGATACAAACATCCCTTCCTTGAGTTCTTACACTAACCAGATCACTGGCACACGGTGGCCTTTAACTAAATGAAAACCATCTGTATATTGATCCTAATGATTCATCTAAGATTAATAAAGGAGATGTAGGCATTTAGTTTTATTTCAAAAAAAATCTTTCACATAAAATTCAGAGTGATTTCTGGACTCAAAGGATAAACATACAGGATTTTTAAAATCAGAGTACAGGTTTGTTTCATGGAGATTCTATTCTCTCTAGTGTACTTTTAGGTGTATAACGGACTTTTCATATGAAGTACCTCTGATATAATACTTGTGTATGCAATTGTAAATCATTTAACTGTAGCAGTTTCATTTACTGCTGATTTCCCCACAGACGTTGGCTTCTTGCTTTGCAGTCACAACGTGCCAAGTTCTTGTCTCACTTAGTCTCAAACAGTGTTGTTGCTCACTGGAAAAACTTTGAAGGTTAGAAGTGACTTCAGAAATGTGTGCACACTGACCTTGGCTAGTTGAAGAGAGGAAAACACACATTAGTGAGACTTCATTTTAAGACTGAGAGAATAATGTGGTGGATGACTTCACATATGCCCTACTCAATCAGCACTGACTATTTGCAATTCAGCAGACCAACCCATCTTCTCCAAATGAATTGACAATCCGATACATGTGTTCACAGAGATGGGTTGCTTTAAGCCTAGTCTTGTTGAAAACTTGTGAACAAGAACTTCATGGTTCCTCCTGGAGGTATTTTCATGAATGGATGTCTGGTGCTGAATTTATGTGTCTTTTCGGACAAGAACATGGCACAAATAGAAGTAATGTTTATTCTCTCATAGAGGAAAAATCGCGATGGTAAATTCCACTCCATACATAGTTTGGTCTGAGCTTAAGAATGGTGATCTACACTATGGGCTTTTCATAGTAATTCCTAGAGAACATAATTAATATGCAGAAACTGGAGCTTCTGCCAGACACCATGGCTGAATATTTATTTCCAATGAGCCAAGTAGGAAGTTCAGGATTGCTGTCTTGCCACTAAGTTTCTTCCTACTAGTTCTTTATCTTTTATCAGATCACAATGCTAAAGTATCTATTTTATTACACCAGTTCCATGCTCAGAAACTTTCTTAGGAAGTGAAGATGTTCTGTGTCTAGTTTTGATGCCATCTGTGCTTTAAGCATAAGCCTAGCCCTGCTCCCAAACCCTGCAATGATTTGAATGGGTTACTCTGCTTGTGCCCACTTTTCTATGTACACAGATGTCCTGCTTCCAGCCATTCCAGGGCATCCCCCAAATTAGCATGCCCTTATACCCTCTTACCAAAACGCTTTCTTTTAGTGAAAATAAACTCTTACAAAACAATGTATTTGGATTCAGGTTCTTCTCCCCCAACTTCTCTGAGAGTCTTTCTCCTCCCCTCCCATTCTAATCTACACCCTTTCTTTCTCTGCTTAGAAAACAGATGTCTAAACAATAATAATGAAATAAGATAAAAATTAAAACAAAACAAAAAACTGAAATGGAATAGGACAAAAAAAAAAATACAGAAGGAAAAGAGCCAAAGCAAAAGCACAAGAAGCACACAGAGACTCAACAGTACACAAAGAAATCCCATAAAAAAAGCCCCCGGAGGACATAATATATATTCAAGCTTTAAGGTGACTTGTAAGGTGGTAAAACAAAACAAAACAAAACAATGAAAAGAAAACAAAAAATAACCAAGCAGCAACACCCCCTGCAAAACAAAAAGAAATGTTCTGACAAAATATTATGAGACAAAGAACCACCAGAGACGGCACGGAGTTCATTTTGTGTTGGCTGTGTACTGCAGGGCATGGGTCTTCCCTTAGTGGTTTATATCTCCAGTGGGAATTCATTGAATAGTACCGATTTTTCCATTTGTGAGTGGTTATCAAAGTTAAATTGCCAAATAATAAGGGAGATGAAGCCCCAACTGGACATATCTCATCACCAAATGAAACTTTTAGTGTGGGGAATTGATTATGTCTAAATGAATTGTTGGCCAAATGGGTTCCATGGGAATCCCTTAACAACCAAGGCTATTGCCAAAGATATTGATTTCTCTCCACTAACTGACAGTATATGCCCTATCGATTTAAGACAATACCTGTATAATGCTTCAAACATTGGAGAAATTGATCTGGTGTCTACCTAAAGCCCTCACCCCTATGGATTGGTGTTTATGGTACTGGATGGTATCCTGCAGGCTACCAGAGGAGCAAGGGAAGCAATAACCCAGGTACAAAAATCTTCAATTTGCAATGATGATCTGCCTGCAACATGGGACAATGATATAATAGCACAAAGCCCATGAGAAGAGCCAGTATCTGATTGAACTTGAGGCCCACTCCATGAGATAGAACCCATCCCAAAACCCACTTGAATGGTCAAGAAATCATAGAGGCCAGGGACCTAAGGGAAATCAAATATTACCATCGTGCTAAAGGGAAATAGCAATACAATGACTTCTAATGGCATTCTGTCATACTTATAGACCAGTGTCTTGCTCAGTCATCTAGCAGAGGAGCTTCCTCCTGCAGCAGTAGAAAACAAACCCAGAGAGTCACAGACGGGCAAATATACAGTGAGCGAGAGACCTTGGGACATTCAGTCTTAACAGGGATGTCTCCCAAATCTCTCCCCACAGGGCTCAGGAAACCCTGTGGAGGAGGAAGTGAAAAATTTCTAAGAGCTAAAGAGATAAGAAGACACCAAGGAAACAGTGCCTTTCAGACACTGGAGGACTGACGCAGCTAGGAACTCACAGACTGGCAGTATGCACAGGGCCTGCACAGACTGAAGGCAGATGGGGGCCCAGCATGGAAAGACAAAGTGGACACAAGCCCCCCATCCCTAACCCAGAAGCTATCACATCTTACACTTGAAAATAATCAGAAATTCTTGGCCGGGCAGTGGTGGCACACGCCTTTAATCCCAGCACTTGGGAGGCAGAGGCAGGAGGATTTCTGAGTTCGAGGCCAGCCTGGTCTACAGAGTGAGTACTAGGACAGCCAGGGCTACACAGAAACCCTGTCTCGAAAAACCAAAAAAAAAAGAAAAAAGAAAAAAGAAAGAAAGAAAGAAAAAAAAAAGAAAATAATTAGAAATTCTTAATTGGATGGCTACAAATCACATCTACAAATTCCTTCAAAATAAATTGATCTCCAAAAAGTCTGAGACTATTTATTTTCTTATGCCTACAGCCTACCAGAATTGTCTATGTATTTTATTTACTTCTGTGTGAATAGGAGTCAATGTATTTTAATCTCAAAGAATGAAATGAAATGAGAACTCAAGACTGTAGAAATGCTTATGTAAGTTCTGAGAAGGAGGAAAGTAGATACAGTTAAATGTGGATTCCTTTCACATCCCCTCGATAAATCATCCTTTCATCTGAACACCCTATGATATGTTTGAATACAAAATGTCTCTTGTAGGCTCATGTGTTGAATGCTTGTGGTAATATTTGGGGCGGTTGTGGAAACTTTTGGAAGTGGGGTCCTGTTGTGGGATGTGGGCCACTGGAATTATGCTTTTGAAAGTGATGTCTGGTCCTAGTTGGCTCTTCTCTTTCTATTTCCTGTTGACAGTGGAGTAAACAGCCTTCTCCTCACTTGCTCCCATTGGTGGCATAACTCAATTTACCATAGAGCTGGAGTCAATGGAGCCAAGGCCAGGAGTGAAATCTCTACCGTCTTGAGACTAAACAAATCCTCAGTCCCTTAAGCAGTTCTTCCAGACCTGTTCTCAGTGATGCTAAAACTACATCTTCCCCCTTTTTAAATCCTAGAGATGAGGGTGATCATTCAGGTCTCCTGAGTTCTAAATGTGAGGTGGCCATTGGACAAGGGAAGCAAAGGACAGATGCTCTTCCACTTAAGTGAAAGAGTGAAACGGCTCAACTTCCAACTAGGAGTTTGACCATGTTTTCAACTTTAGTGGTTGTATCAATTGCTGTCAGCACCATTTATGTGGAAAATTGCATGGACATAGAATAATTGGCTCTGCAGTCTAATTGCAGCACAAAAGAACCAAATAGTCTCTCCAGCATACTCGCGGCAATAATGAACCAGAACCCAGAAATACAGCCATACAACTCAGAAAAGTTACTTCAAAGCTTAGAAGTGAAGCAATACCGGGTGTAAGAGAAGGGGAATTTCTGATATGTTTTCAAATTTAACCTGATGATGATTAGCCTCTAGTAAAATGTTCATATTGGCTAAAACAGAAGAGACAAAAAA
>NW_022196898.1:79332729-79414395 GCF_008632895.1 Mastomys coucha
AAAAAAAAGTAAGTTTGGCACACTGCTTTTTTCTGTCATCACTTTGGGATTAGAAGGGCTTAGTTCCTCTTAATATCCCATGGGTACTGATCCAGAACATCTGAAACTAGATATGGTGCCTGAAAATGAGTCCCCTGGAGGATGCTGCTCCTAAAGGAGCACGGAGCTGTGTCTGTGTCCCACAGGGAGGTGCTCATTTCTGTCCTGCTTTAGACGTTCAGCACAACTTCAGATAAGATTAAAATTAAGAAAATGTTCTGGACAAACATATCTGCTCATAACTACAGCCAACAGCTGCCTAAGAGCTAAAAATGATGACCTTTTAAAATGCCTAAGTAGTGGGGACACAGCTTCCCTCAAAATCTGCCACGTCCTTCTGTTGTGAGACTGTCCTCCTTGGGGAGCTGAAAACAATAGCTGCCTCCCTTTTAAGAGGTCCCCCACACCAAAGTACAATTACCCCAAAATTAAACCTGGGGAAATAATGAGTTTATTGGGTTTACTTGTAGATTATGGATGGGAGGCTGCCTACAGAACATGGGAAACCCAAGAGCAACTTTTCCAGAAAGTCCCCAACCTCCTAAGTGCTGTCTTCTCCATAGCATACAGATTGGTCCCTTTGTCAACTAACCTTCTTCAGCCTATAGATTCTATCACATTGGTTCTCAACTTGTGGGTCACGACCCCTTAGGGTTAAATATCAGATCCCCTGCATATCAGATATTTATATCACTTTTCATAACAGTAGCAAAATTATAGTTTTAAAGGAGCAACAAAATAATTTCATGGTAGGGAGGGTCACCAGAACATGAGGATCCAGATGGAGGGGTTGCAGCTTTAGGAAGGTTGAGAACCACTGGTGCGGCACTTCCCTGAGACACTTTTCTTCCTTCAGTGAGGGAATGGCAACCGTCAAAAGCCTGCAGTTCTTGCAAGCAGGCACAGCTGGTTTGATGCACATGGTAGCGGCTGTGCTTGGGGGCTGGCCTATGCAACCCCCCAGCCTTTTCACCCAACATCTCAAATCTTGAGTCACTCTCTCCGACTTGTTGCTATTTGGACTGGGAATGACTGTGTAATTAAAATGACACTGATTCCTTCCTGAAGATATAAGTATTCCTGTGTATAATGTCTATGTGATTCTTCATACCAAAAGCTCCAATGCCCACAAGGAATGACTTGGATGAACAAACATAAAAGCACATTTATTCTTAAGAAATCTACAAGAGTGTACTTGTTTTCCTATTTTATTTTATTTTATTTTATTTTATTTTATTTTTTGAGACAATCTTGCTGCATAACCAGTTTGGCCTGGAACTCACAATCTTTCTGCTTTTACCTCTCCAGTACTGGAATGATTTTAATAGTGCCATGCCTAGCTTAAGTGAATATCACATAGCACAGTTAATTCCTTTCTACATGCAGTGTTCTTTTTTGGTAAATGGTAGAGAAGGATCTTAGGAGACCGTGGTAGCATAAAAAAGAAGCACAACTACTAGTTTGATTATAGTTATAAAAAGTTTTCTGAAACACAAACTTTATTAGTGAGGGTTTTTTCTTATGCATATGGGATAATATGTCTGAATAAAGAAATTGATTCTTAGAGAATCTAAATTGGGGCACAAGTTTATCTTTGGGTAACTAACTTTTCTTATCACTTACAGAAAGAAAGATGAAACTTAAATGTAAGCTATGGCAAATATAGATTTCATAGCCATGTTTTTAAGTTAGCATAATAGACTGGGAATGTCTTCACATTAAAATTTTTTTTGCCATAATAGTTATATTAAAGCGTATTCATCAGCATTACAATTTAAGAAACCTAAACATTGATTACATTTCTATTATTAGAGAACACTTTTTCTATTTCCTTTGCCCTCCTTTGAGATGCTTATTCGTTGTAATTCTGTTGCTTCAATATAAAAATTTCTGACTACTAAATATTATGAGTAAAATAAATACCACCTTTGATTTTTTTCCTTCTGTCTTAAACCTCAGAACACTTTTTCATCTTGCTGAGAACTTGGGCTTAGCTTTCAGCATATAGTAAGTGGCTCACAGCTGCTTGTAACTTCAGTTCTAGGAGATCTGATACCATCTTCTGGCCTCTTCAGGCATTGCATATGTGTGATGCATATATACACTTAGACACACACACACACACACACACACACACACACACACACGACAAATAAATGTAAACATCTTTACAGTTCCTTAATTTGGAGCTAGAAAGATGGCTCAGTGCATTATGTCATTACAAAGGACCTGAGTTCAGGTTTTGGCACCCACATTGACCTTCAGCCTAGCTCTCACAGACGTGGCACCCTCTAGTGGCCTCCTTTGGCACTGCACGCATGTGGACAAACACGTTTTGTTGTTGTTGTTGTTTTGTTTGTTTGTTTTTGATTTTTTGTAATCTCACCTCTGGAGAGGCTGAGGTGGGAGACTAGTGAGTTTAAGTAATAGTAAATACTCCAAGATGAAACAGCAACACATTTCCCTCCTTCCAAATAACCCAACAGACCCCAGACCCCACTGCTAGATTTCTGCCCTGTTTTTCTGAGTCTCGAATGTAAATCCCAATCACCAGAAAAGAGCACCAGTGAAAGACAAAGACATCTGGTGTGTGGATTAAAGTAATAGGACCTTTATTTTACCCATTTTTTTGCATTCTTCTTCCTAATGGAGAGATTTATTATTCAAAGAAATTAGTAGCCACATGGAGAGGTAAGGCCTCCTGTTTACTTAACATTTCACATACAATTACAGTTCGTTATTTCGGTGGTCCCATAAGTAAGAGGAAACCCAAGGGAGTTCATGCTAATGCAAATGCTATGAATAACTGAGTTAACTTGCCAACTCAATACATCCGCTTGACTCTAAAACCCATGATCTGACCAGCATAAAGCCTGTAACCCATAAAAGAAAAAGACGCCTTGCTGCTGGAAAGCATACATTTAATAGAATTGAGAAAACATGTTCTGACTTGGGCTTTATACATAGAGTCTGAAAAATGACTTAAAATAAACTTGTATGTCGTGCTTGGAGCACAGGAGACTTTCTCAACTCTATATTTTCCTTACCATCCCCTCTGGAAACTCTAGATATTTTCTCCCCTGGTTGATCCCCTTGTCCCATGAAAATTTAATACCACAGACATACTTCATATATTTCTTATATACTGTGGTTCTTCAGGGGGCCACAAAGCATTGTAATAAGAACTTTTCCTCCCGGTGGGGGGGGGGGTGCTTGTTGCTGCCGCGATTGTAGGAGAGTGACTGGTGCTGGCTTATCTTCCCATTCCAACCCCACCACCAGACAGAGGAGCAGGCAGTGCAGGAAAGCACAGCTCTGGGTGTACACAGCGTCTGTCAGAATTCCATTGTTTGAACAAAAGAACTGGACTATGCGATAGAGCCGTGATGAGCCCCAGCTCGCTCTTCAGGAGAAATGACAATTCTCTACTGAGAAGACATTCTTGTGAGAATGGAAAGGGGATGGCGTCCTTAGAGCATCGACCTTTGGGTGGCAGAGTTCAGCCTGAACTCCTTCCCATCCTTCTTTACATAAGGCACACAACAGACTTTGGACTGCCCAGATGGCTGACAAGAGCCTGAACTTTTAACTGTACCCGGCACAAATGTGGAGTTCCCCCCGGCATGAGTTTCTCTTTCTGTGAAAAGAGGGCACTCATTTCTAACTTGGATCTTCTCAGTCTGTGGCTTTGTGAGACCTTAGGAAGCATTCCCACGAACTGGCAAACAACTGATCATATCTGATACTTTCAAATCTTAGTTCCCCTAATTTAAAATAATCTCTCTCTCTTTCTCCCCTCTCTCTCCCTCTCTCTTCTCTCTCTGTTCTCTCTTTCCTTCTCCCCTTCTTTCTCTTTCCTCTCTCTACCTCCTTCTCTCTTGCTCTCCCCTCTTTCTCTTCTTTTCTAGTATTTATACCTCTTTAGGAATGTAATTTTTGAAATTTAAGAGCCACAGGTTACCTCAGTTGTCTCAACAATAAGAGATTGTGCTTGGACTGAAAACTGTCCCCAGTCATTTCCTTCTCACCAACATATTATTTTTTTTTCCTGGAAGCATTAACTATGGAAACTTAGCTGTGTTTCTAATTCGACTCTGCTGCTTTTACAAAATGGAAAGGTAAATGATATTGGATAATTCATATTTATTTTTTTCATACACAATACAATGCATTTAGATCACATTCACTCTCCTCCATCTCTCTTCCTAAATTTATTATTATTTCTTCTTTTTCTCCTCCTCCTCCTCTTGGTTTTCCTTCTGGACCCACCAAATCTCCTTAGTACTGCCCATATGCACATAGGGGTGGCACACATCCACAGGAGCATGAATCACACTGCTGGAGAAAGCTCCCTTTTTCTCCCTCATGGCCATCAACAGACAATAGCTTCTCAGATAGGAGTAGGGTCTCACGAACCCCTTCCTTCTCTGTGTTGGAGTGTTGATTGGCTTGGTCTTCTGCAGGTCTCATGCTGGCTACCACACTTACTGTAAGTTCATGTGTGCAGTGGCCCTTTAATGTGTAGGAGACATTGTTTCATAGCCATCTTTCCTGACCTCTGGTTCCTAGAATTGTTCTTTTCATCTTCTGCAAGGTTCTTTCTGAACCTTGGGAGTTGAAGGGGTATGGTATAGATATCCCATATAGGATTTAGCATTCCATAGTCATTCATTCTGAGCACTTTGACTGATTGTGAGCCTCTGTGTGAACCACCGCCAACTACATTAAGAAGTTCCTCTGGTAAAGGTGAGAGTTGTAGTGGATTATGAGTATTTAAGCTGATACTCAGGATGCAATACCTTGCAGAATGAGAAAAGCCATCGGTCATCTTACAGCTGGGAAACTTGTGAGCTATGATAATAACCATTCTGTAGAGCAGCAATGACTTTTTTCTTTTCTTTTTCTTTTTCTTTTTCTTTCTTTCTTTTTTTTTTTTTTGTAGTGGTGGCATGAATAAGGAGGTGACTAAAAGTTTTCTTAATGGATCTGATGCCCCCTGCACAGATGGAAGTACATCCATCATACTGTAAACTCAGTCGAGAGCCCATGGCTGGGGAGTCCACAGGCTGAAATGCTATTATTTTGCTAAAGGGACACAGTATCAAACTCCTTTCTACATTAAGGATTATTTTTAGGAATAAAGACAATCAAGTAAGTGATTTCTGGGTGCTAAAGTGGCATTGTTGCCTAGCTTGTCTCTGTGATATTCTGTTCGGGAAGGTTTACTGTGATTTACTGCAGAGCAGAGAAAGGAGGAGCTCTGAGGAGAAAGCATCACAGCTGTTGCATGGAACCACGCCCCCAGGGAGCACCGGACTACTTCCTTAGGCGGGAGAGTGAGGGAAAAACAAAATGATACCTCTAAACTGCTCTTGGATTGAAGGGAGAAGCCCCCATATACACGTAGTGTTTGTGCCAGCCTAAGTTATTTGGAGTTCTCTCAGACAGATTAAAAATCATAAAGAGTTCTGCAACAGGCAGTCGTATGTCCACAATTAGACAAAGGAAGTGTTACAAACTTGGTTGGTGTTCCTCATGTGTCTTTTCCTCTTGGTGATTCCCTCCCGGGAAAGGAAGACACTCTTCTGAATTTGCTATTTCTCCTTCCACACATTACTCGTCTTCTCCTTCTATGCATTACTCGTCTTCTTGGATTTTGCACACATACCTTTCTGTTAGCACCATTCAGTCATTTTGTGGGCTTTACGTTTATAAGACTGATATCACAGCATAAATATTTTTTCAAAAGTAATTTTCTTTCTCCTCACATTATTATATTCATTATTTTATGCCTTTTGCATGTTGTATATTAGTTTTAATTGTCTTGTAATTTACACGTAATGATGTACTCTTTTATATTATATCATGCAATTATCACTTTTAGTAGTAAATAATTGATTTCCACTTACTTATATATTTATAAACCATACACAAGACCCTGGGCTCACAGAGCTTTAACATGAAGATCTCTTTTTCAAATAATTTATAATGAAATGCGAGTTATTGCTTCATTAAATCCCATTTATTTATTTATTTATTTATTTATTTATTTATTTATGGAAGTCATTGTCTTTCTCTGTTGCTAGGACAAGCAGCCTAAAACTGACTATGTAATTCAGACTGGTCTATTAAACATGGCAATATTGTGGCTTCAGACTCCTAAATGCTGGGATTACAGGCATGAGCCACCACATCAGGCTTTATTTCTGAACACATACACATACATGTATGTACATGTGTATGCTGTGTATATGTGTGTGCGTGTGTATGTGTGTTTTCATGTATGTATACATAGTTCTCCTTAAGTTAGATAATCTAAAATAAGTGGATGAATTTCCAGGTTCCTTAAGTTTTGATTTAACCACAGATGGTAAACCAAGAGGAGATCAACAATTTAAACAAACCCTTAATAATTCAAGGCAACTGAAACAGTAATAAAAGGTTTCTGACAGACAAGAAGCTCAGGCCCAGATGGATTCACAGGAGAGTTCTGTAAGACTTTCAAAGATGATCCACAGCCAGTACTGCTTAAATGATTAACAAACGGGAACAGAAGGAACACTTCCAAATAACCAGTATTAGTTGTTACAAAGACACAGGATGAGACACCAACCACAATCACAACAACAACAACAACAGAAGAAGAAGAAGAAAAAACAAAAAGAAAACTACACACTGAGCATTATGGTAACACACTCACTCCCAACACTTGGGAGGCAGATTCAGGCACATCTCTGATGATGACAACGCAATGAACTCCCAACAGAGAAAGTGGCATTTCTGTCTGTGTGGAAGTGATACAACGGGATGTTCAGAGACTGACCAGGTGATCCCTTCTCTGTGTTTTTACAGTACTTTGAGAAAATGACTATTAAGCATTGATTATATTATGCACCACTGTAATTCCTTGTATATCTGTTTACTTCATAAGACTGCGAGGTCCTTGGCAGAAGTCATGGATGTTACTCATCAGCTTCTTGCTATTGCCTGATGTGGTACTGGGTTCCCAGTCCTCTATTAGGAAATCTATGTTGGACGGATTTAGAAAGGGAAAAAGGAAATCGTGTATACTTCCACTAAGCAGAGGCAACTCTCCTTTTGGTGTATTTCAGCAGAATGGTGGTGGCTTTGGAAACACAATTGCCTACTGATCTAGCATTGTGGGAATACACTTGTATGTAACTGTCACAAAGGCCCCTTGCTGTTATCACACAGTACACAATACCCTAAGGGCAGTACATTTCTGCTGGTCTGTTTTCTTTAGTACCCTGATGTACTCTAGGACATGATCCTGAGAATAAATTGTCCATTTAATCTAACCTGAATTCCGGGCAGGCAGGAGTGCATCAGGACATTCTTTCCTGAGTGGAGAGAGAATTTGTTGGCAAGCTCACATGAAAATATTCCATTTCTCAAATGATCCCACCTGCAAATAAGACCCATGATTATTATTTATTATTTGTTGAACACAAGTTCTGTACTTAGTGCTATTTAAAAAAAAAAAAAACATACAGAGAAGAACACAAGAACAACGCAAACCACCCGGGGATGATACGGTCCATGCCTTAGGGCTTAACAATCCACACCAGACACAGCGTGCAATCCATCTATGACAAGATGGAAACAGTGATTTCAATTCTGAAGCAGCAGCTCTCAGAGATAGTTTTATGACTCTAAAAAACTTACACAAGGTATCTTGCCTGAAAAAAAAAATTACCAAAATGAGCAATTTTCAGGAAGACCAGTTAAAGAGAAAAGAGACTGTGACATAACTAGATAGGGTTCCAAAGTGAGGTGAGGCATTTACCTATGTGACACTAGGGAGCCACCAATTGATTCGGGCAGGGAAGGTGCCTGGGTGCATAAATTTGATGTTAGCATTGTGGATGTTCCTCCAAGTGAGAGTCTCTGTAACAATGGAGCCATCTTAACTTCCTCTGCTGCACTGAAGGAGCAAGCATAAATGAATAGGTAGGCTAACACTGAGGAGAGCTCCTGGAATGTTTGCCAAGCTTTAGTGCATGTTACTTAACTGAAAGGCAATGACAGAATGCACAAGAGCTTCCTGACAAAGAGCAGGAGATTGGATTAGGCACACAGAAAGCTAATGGTTTTTCTCTAAAACAACGGGGCATTGGGAAGCATTTACTAGAGAAGTCAGGCTTAAGGAGGCTTAGCGTGATACATGTGCATCTGAAATTGTTTCCGAGTATGTATTTGGGGGAGGGGAATTTGAAGTTTTGTAGGTTGGAAGCAGAGGCTGCCATGAAGTTACCTGAAAACCTCTGTGGAACCCACAGCATTTCTGTCATTTTCTCAGCAGATGCCATCGGTCTCTCTTTCTACACACGGGGGCTCACCACCGCAGAGTGCTACCCTTGTATCATGCTTTAAGCTCTGGCCTTTTCTCTTGGACACATTTAGTGATGAGGTTTTTGTGTCCCAGTTTGTAACATTCAACGTCAATCACCACTTACTCTCAGCACTTCAGAAATTCTTGGGCTTGCTCACCTTTTGGTCCAATGGGCCTCTCCAGGTTGGAGAACCAGGTCTTGTTGGACTGTGAAAAGCAGTCTGTGTTCTGGTTGAGCGAGGCTTACTCTGGAGACGCAGTAGAAAGTTCTACAAGGAACAGAACCGTGAGCTATGCTTCAGACATTAGGTTTCTGACACCATGAGCTCTCAACTCCATAATCCTGTGGCTATCAGTCATGTAGGCAATGCTCTAAGCTCCTAGTATTCTGGTTGGACTCCACCCCCAGTTACCTGGCTACAGCAAGGTAGCCCAGCCCACTATAAAAGTAGCTGCTCGCCCCCTCCTCTCTCTCTTAAGCGCTTTTCTCTCTGCCACCCCCCTCTTTTCTCCACTTGGCCTGTGACCAGCCTCTGCTTCTCTATTCTTCTCCCTCTCTCTACCTTTCTACAATAAATGCCTTGAAACTATGGACCATCACTGGTCATCAGGATCCATCATGCTGGAGCAATGGAACAGGTTTTCCTCTAATGAGCCTCATATCTAACCTCCCACCCCGACACCTCCCTGTGCTCCAGCCACCATGGCTACCAGTCAAACCAAGCTGCCCACCGAGCCAGTCACCTGAGCTAGCCAGACTCTCTCCTCCCCGTGGTAACCTGCCAGAGCTCTCCCCCTACCCTTTTCTCTTCAGCCCCTGGCCAGAGCCTGTAGGGCCAGTTCTCAGCTCTTCTGTGACATACAGCAGCATCTGGGATGTCCGAGAGCGAGAACCTGCGGTCAAGTGACCCTAGAACCGGCTCTTCCACGGTACCCAGCAACAGTCTGTGGTGCCCGAGAGTCTGACTCCGGCAGTTCCGTGGGAACCCTAGACTGTGTCTTTTCCTCACCCCTGGGGGTGGGATCCTGTGGCTTCTCACAGTCCAGTGTCCACCTGGTGGTTCCGTGATGTCCGCAGCACAATCCAACTCCCGTGTCTGCCCACCTATGGCAGGACAAGGGTCATCTCTCCCCAGCCCAATTTTATTTCCCCACATCCTGTGTCCAACAAGGTCTGATCAGAATAGTTCAATATCTTAAACTTACCTCCTGGGTCCAATGTGAGGTCTCTGATCATTGTTCTTTCTTTCTTTCTTTCTTTCTTTCTTTCTTTCTTTCTTTCTTTCTTTCTTTCTTTTTTTTTTTCTGACACTGAATTAGTGCAGGCACAACTGCTTTGTTTCCTGATAGAAAGTAAAGGATACAAGAGGAGGCATTGGGTAGTGTGAATTCATAGTCTGGGACATGTACAAAACGTAATTATTTCCAACCTTCTGATTCCTAGCCAATTTTTTTTTCTTCCCCTTTGCCCTGAACTTGCTTCTATTTACAGTATTCTCTATCTTCTATCTCAGGAAATCTTTCTTTCCTGGAAAATTGTGTGCCCAGATGGACTTTCAAGTGTAATGCCTTCATGATGATCTTTTTCCATCTGAATTATCTGTTTTCTCTTCATTTTATTTTTTTAAATACTTACTCTATGGGTGTGCACAGGTGTGAGTTAATGAATGTGTGTTTTATATGTGTGTGTGTTTGTATGCACATGTCTACCTACATTTGTGTGTGTACACGTGAATGCCAAAGGTCAACCTTAGGTGTCACTTCTCAGGAGCTATTCATGCATTATGTTTTGAAACAGTTTCCTCACTGAGACGTGGAGTTCACTGATTTAGTGAGATTAGCTAGCCAAGGAGCCTTGGCAAAGAGTCGGGGGGGGGGGGAAGGGAGTGTTCTCTTATCCTCAGTCCTAGGATTACAAGGACGTGCCAATATACACCACTTTTCCTGTAAATCTTGGTGGTTGCAGTCCTGACCTCCTGCTTGTGCTGCACATTACCAACTGAGTTATCTCCCGCTTTCTCTTTGCCTTTAGTTTTAGAGAAAGAGTTCTTCTGTCTCTTTAAAAGCTCTTCATTTGTGTCACAAAAGCTCTCTCTTTGTTCCAGGCATCCTTTCTTTCCATAATTATCATACTTTTTTTAATGGCTCCAAGATTTCTTCTCTACAATAGAACTGTGCTCCTTCAGTGCAATATACAAATGAACATGTCATACATACCCTTTTAGGCTTATTCAGCTGCTTGAACTGACCAGGTTGCATAGTTCTTGAATAATGCTATCAATTGAAGATGACCAGGTAAGCCAGGAAAGGGAGATGACAGAAGGTCGGGGAGGGCAAGGACAGACTGGAAACCAAGGACAAGCTGATCTCCACGAGCAGAGCCCATAACGGCTGTGTTTTCCCTTGCCTCTTGGTAGCAGGAGAAGGGATGCTGTAGGAGTTAGGCTCCTTCACTTCAGAGTTAAATATATTCTTGGTACAGAAGTCAGAGAAGATGAGGGAGTATCTAGGAGAATAGAGTAGTCACAGGCCTGGCTTCTGCCTCACGTCATCTGATAAATGACACGTGTTAGCTGCAAAACAGCCGCTGCTTCACTCTGGTCCCCCAAATTTCCCAAGAGCTGTCCTCATAACCTATCCTAACTAAATATGGACAGTAAGGTGTATTCTGGGAAATGTAGTTTCCCAGTAATATTGACACTTGACAGACTCACCACCATTCACCCTTTGTCAGCTTGCATCAGCAAATATTTCTGCAAACCATATATTAAACTCAGTGTCAGGAAGATCATTCATGTATGCTTCTGCCTCACATACAGCTGTGTCTGGTATAGTTTATCTGATAGCATCTGTGCTCTCAGACCTGCTGCATGGGCCGATAGGAGAGCTGAGGCTGGCTGTGGTAAGAACGGCATCCTGAATCTTTCCAGGTTTTCATGGCACTACTTTTTAGAATAGGGTATCTTGCGCCTAGTCTTCTATTTCTTTACACATAGGGAGGTCCTACTCTGTGGACTTTCTCCTCTTTACTGCTCTTGCTCTAGAGGCTAGAAAAAAAATGTATTGGTCCTGATGGCCAAGATCAAGGGGCCGAAGGAATTGTTGCTGTTCCATTAGTTGCCAGCCTTAGCTCGTACTGGTGGAATCCGGAGGATATTCTGGATGCAAAGGAATTGGTGTCAGTTCAGAGCCAGGATCTAACAAACCCCCGGGACCTGATTATTTCTCATTTCCCAGTGCACGAGTCACACTGGAAATAGCTGACCATGGGGAAAGGCTGTGAGGGTGCTTAGCAATGTCAGTGTGGGTCACTGTAGTCAAAATTTATGTATTCATATATTGATTGTATATCTTGCTATTTTTATAAAAGTGATTAAGAGATCTAAATATTTCTAGCAAAGTCATTAAGATCTTTTAAAGATAGGATTAAGTTCTCTATAAATAGGGATAATTTGACTTCCTCCTTTCTTAGTTGCACCCCTTTTATGTTTTTCTTTTGCTTTATTTATTGTGCTAAGATTTCAAGAATTATATGGTTTGGAATGAAAACAGTGGCCAACCTTGCCCTGTTCTTGATTATAGTGGGAGCTGGTTTAATTTTTTACTATTTAGAAAAATGCTGGCTAGGTGTATGTTGTATGTGTGTGTGTGTGTGTGTGTGTGTGTGTGAGAGAGAGAGAGAGAGAGAGAGAGAGAGAGAGAGAGAGAGAGAGAGAGAGAGGCAGAGAGACAGACAGAGATAGACAAAGACAGATGACAGAGAGATTGAGAAAGGACTTTTATCATGTTGAGTATGTTTCTTTTGTTCTTCTTTCTTTATTATGAAATGACCTTGACCTTTGTCAGAGACATTTCTGCTTTGATTGAGGTGATCATGTTGATTTCTGTCCTTTAGTCCATTTGTGATATATATATATACATATATATATGTATATATATGGTATATATTTGTGTATTCAAGTTTATACACATAGATATATAGTGCATATTTTATATGTTTATGTGTATATTTATTTGTGTACATTTGACAGATCTATCTAGAGATATGTCACTCTCTGGCTAAAGACAAGGGTTGCTACTTGGTACTCTAGTTAGCTGTAATGCTGAATATAAATGTGAAATAAAATATTATTATCTTGCCATTTACTATCAAATTGACTAGAATCAAGTGGGACAATAGATGTCTTTTAAATCTTTGCATGCTCAACATATTTAATGAAAACACTTCAGCTTTAAATAAAGGAAGAAAAACCTTGGCACTTGGCAATAATTATATATTAGCTTTCCCTGTAGGAACAATTTATATTTAAATTTCTTGTTGCATTTGAATTTTGTGTTTCTAAGTATCAAATGAATGCAACTCAGAGTTTGGTTATACAAACTCTGAGTTATGCATCTTCATGTTTGAAGACATGCACTGTGGTTTGAGGAGTTTGTGACACATTTCAACACATTTCCTCATTCAACAGCAGTTTGTGATATTTTTGCCATTATTATGTAAATTGTGTGGTTTTTGGAAGATGCTGGGCATACTTGGTGCATCTTGACTGGTGGCCTGTGAGGTCAGAGCTATTCCATTAATCCAAGTAAATTGATTCATGTGAAATTTTGCATTTATTTTTTTTCTTCAGTTTGGCTTTACTGACATAAGATGTAGAACAGTAATTAGTTATTCCAGGATGTGCATTTTAGGATCATTGCCTCCATGGATGGAAGCCCTATGACATTTGGCTGAGGACCAGTTGTGCAACCTCTCTGGAATGCTCTCTGCCTTACATTGGGATATGTAGGAAAGGCATCATTGCATCTCAAAATGTAGATTTCCTACATTTCCTAGTCTTACCTCAAACCTCAGGCCAGATGAACTGATATAAAAGAACTAACAGCACTTTACGTTGTATTGTCTATTTGGCTTGGTATTCTATTTTTGAAAAATATTACACATGAACAGTATTTTGGTGAGGAAGTTCCTTTGGCACAGAATATGATTGGCATGTTTCAATATGGACTCATTGCTTAGTCCTCAAATAGTTTTATTTATTTATTTTATTTATTTATCAGGAAATATAATTAAGAAGGAAATATATATATCCCAAATGCACAATTGCCACTTTGTCTTTTATTTTGTTGATAGGGACCTTCTCCTATGACTTATATCTTTACTCTTTGCGAAGTGATGTAGTATCCAAATGTGACAATGAGGTGCTCAGACAGTACTTATTCTATATTTATACATTTAATTTTTTCTCTCTAGAATTCATTCATCTCTATCTCCTCTGTTCCATTAAATTCATATTTGTCTTTCACCCCATATAGTCATTCGTTGCCTTCTGTCTACTTGCTTCCTTTTGGTCAGTGTTTGTATCCTCTCATTCTGTAACACAATAACATGGAATGCAATGAAAGTATTCTGCTTGTAATTGCATGGAAATGTCCCCTCAGTCTGTGATTATGAAGTTTCTTAGCCTCTCTTCATAGTGCTTTCTGAGTGCATTTCCTTTTCTTTTCCCTCTATTCTCTTATTTCCTATGAAGGCACCTTTGCGGAGCTCTGTCTGCAGCAGATGTGCAGCAAACATAAAACAAAACAAAACAAAACAAAAAAACAAAACAAAAAAACAAAAAAAAAACCTTTGGTGATCACTACCTTTCATATGCTTATTCTATCTTTCTTTGTTTCAAACATCCCAGATTGAATGGATCAGAGAAGGAAAATGCTTATAGACTTTTTTCTTGGCATGTATGCTTTGCTAAAAGTAGCAAGAAAATATCTATCTAGCCAACTGTTTGGATTATCCCTGAAATAAAGTATCAAAAAAGTTTCTTGAGGGAAACATGCTCTAGTGTTATAAAGACATGGGTGATGGAAACTGTGTCCTCTACTAACCACAGGTTTAAGCTCTTAGCAGGCAATGGCCATATCTAATTTATTTTGTACTTCATTCTATCTCCTAAAGCAAAAGTGTGCATTGTAGGCACCCTGGAAACTGAGCAAATGAGTAAGTTCATGGACTATGAAACTATTGTTACTAAGTAACTAGTAAGTGAAGTTGACCACACTGTATTTTTTATCCAGAAAATGTTACCTGTCTCTATATAGCATGTACCATTCTCATAATCTAGTCAGCGAGAACTAAAATTTCCATGTGGCTCCTAACATTGTTCAATAAAGAAAAGTTTCTATTAGCTTAAGGTAGATATACACGGACATAGGGAAATATCTTTACAAACCATGATAATCCGATCCGCGTTTGGCAATGTAAGCAGCAAAACTGGAAAATATTTGAACGAGAGCCAGAGAACGAGAGGCTGAACATCTTGGCTAGTATTTATTTTCTCTTGAAGTGGTTACTAATTATAAACTATGAAGACCCTAGGACAGTGAGAAACAACTTTGATTTTAATTTAAAACTACCACACAACAAATGGTACCGCAGGCTAGTGCAATGAAAATATATTTAGTTGTTTTTCAGAAAGCATTTATTTATACAGGACATCTTCCAATCATGTGAGATTGTTTAGAATGGTTTTATAGAAATATACAGAGCTATTGTTCAATCAATGAAGTTTCTGCTTCTATTTTTCTTATGAATTGTTGATGACAGTTTCTAGAAATGTTAGCATTAGGCTTCTCCAATTTTGAAAATGCCCAGAATTCAAACTTCTCTAATTTAGTAAATTGAAGAAAGGAAAAAAAATGCCTATTTTCATCTCCAGTAGACTTCAATGAGAATTCTAAATTGGGTTGAATCCAGAATTTTAAAATGTGGAATGTAAATAAATAAAATAATTAAAAATAAAAGGTATCATTTTAAGCTATATTTTTAGCTTTAAGTAAGATTTTTTTTCCAGTAGCTCTTCAAAATAACATAGTAATACAGCATATTAGTGTTCAGTATTAACTGTTCCCCTTTGTATACTCTTCTTCCTGCTTTTAAATCATTCTTCTGCTAATGTTAGGAGGCAATACTGTTTATCAGCTATTATGTATGCGGTGTCATAGAATGAGTTAATTGTAGTGTTTTGCCATGTCTCATTTGCAAACAGTGTACTAGCTGGAGATGCACATGGTGGCATGTGTAGTCTTTGTGAATTCTATTCTTGTTTCTCTCAGTGCAACACATAACATAATGGGAATAGAGACCTGGAGTTGGACAAAGGAATACTAGTGTCGTCAATGAAGGTATATGAGAAACATTTTGTAATAAGCACACTAAGTGAGCAGTGATGGACTTCTGGTTCATTTGATGACAAGCCTGGTGAACTTATGTTGTATTACTAACTGAACAGACATGTTATAGCCATGTACTCTCATGTGTGGCTCAGCTATGTGCATTTCAATTAGTAAAGAAAATTATAGGAGGAAGCTTTTGTAAAAGATTTTAGTGGTATTCAACATTGCCTGGGTAAGTAGAGTCATCAATTTATTTACTTTCTCTTCGTGTTAGTCATTATGACAAAGGTGAGGCATCGGGGAGTTCAGACCCATAATAATAGCTCCTCGAAGGCTGAGGCAAAGCCTAGCGAGACCTGGCTCAAAACCAAGAAAATATTCTATGTCCAATGTAGTCTTATTCAGGAAACTTGATCAATTTTAGATATAGCGAATGATGATACCATATTGTATTTACATATAAAAAGGTCTCTAGGTTGCAAAGCCAGACACAATGAATGTAGTATTTGGCATGGTGGTGGCTCTGATACTCCCACAATTCATCCAGGGCTGTACTTAACCTGTATGTTTCTCTCTTGATACTTTATATTTTCATAAACTTTTTTGAAATAAGCAAATAGAGTAAGGAAAGACTAGTGAATTAGTGACTTGGAGGAACAACTTGAAAGTGTTTAGATATGGGTTGCATGTCATCGTTGTTAAATATGTAAGTTTCTCAGAATAGTGGTCTATTGAAGAGGTTGGTGTTTATGCCTAGATTTCACTGACACCAAGGCAACAATCTTATACAAGCACTTTGGAAATGAATTATGGTTCACAAGTCAATCTAATATTGGCTAAACATGTTCATATTGTTTTAATAAAAGCCTTTGTGAGAGCCTTTGAAAAATCACTTTAGTTGTATAAGCAGTTTGGTCAAAATTATACAGTTAGATTATCATTTCGATAAAGAGTTTGTTTTTCATGTGTTTCCATTTCAAACTGTTGCCCCATACTGGAATTTAAACTAACTGCCAATAAATAGGTTTGGATGCATAAAAGCTCTTGTTTGGATGCAATAAAAGCTATTGTTTAACCAACACTACCCATTCTGCTTAGCAATGCAGTTGAAGTTTGTTTCTTCTTTCTAATTGGCTGCCATCGGGAGGGAAGGTCATGGAATTCCGAGTGTCACATTAACCACCAGCTCATGTGCACATTTGGAGCAGGGTGGGAAACTCCTATCGGGAGGAAGGGTTTCATCCTCTTTCTTCTCCTTGTGGTCACTCACCTTTGGATTCCTCCATGCTCTAGCCCAGCACACGAAGCAGCCCAAAAACCCACACAGACTTACAATTGGACAAGTCTGATGGGAAACTGCAGTGGGTGAGAAACGTACGCGCATCTTAGAGAGTTCTGACTTCTAGTCTCCTACATGAAATATATTGCTATGGGCCCTCTCTTCATCAAAATATTCCCTAATGAAGGAAAGCTGACAGAGGTCAGTGGTCCTTCATTATCAAAACACCTGAGAATGTTTAATGCTGTGTTTGTTTTGTTTTATTTTTATAGAAAGGAGTCAAGGAGCCAGCAAGGTGACTCAGTGGGTAAAAGACTAGGAGCCTAGGACTGATCCCTGGAATGTACATGGTAGGAGAAGAAAACCAGCTTCAACAAATTGTGTTCCATACTCATGCACACACACACACACACACACACACATACACACACACACGCACACACACACTAAATAACAAATAATATAACAAATAAGAGTCAACCCCCCAATTTGTTAAATTAGCTTATAACAAAATCTCTAGAGAGATGAAAGAACAAGGGATATTTTGAGGATAGTTACCCTAAGTAACATATGATAATAAAAAGTACTCTGGTAAGTCTAAACCTGCTTCACATTTTACCAACTCTCGGTGCTCAATTCTCCAAAAGATAAATTGGAGCCATTTTGACAGCCAACATCTTAGGTTACAAAAACCAACCGGAAGATGGTTTCATTCATTTCTTAAACCTATGTCAGGTACTGGAAGGAAAACAACCTTACATTTTGGATTATCTTCCAAAAATGAGACAAAATGTTACTGATTCCAGTAATTTTGAGCTAAGTAGTGTGAGATTGTCCTCCTTGCTTTTTTGTGTCTATTAAGGAAAAGGTTGTTTACAAGGGATGAGAAATAATCATACACAAGTTTTCATAATTGCATTTTGAATGTTGATGGCTGCCAGTCAATAAGTAGTACTGGGAAGATAACAAACCTAAATATGAGTTGGTTGCTCCATGTGTCCAAATTCCTAGAGATAAAACAAAACAAAACAAAACACCAGCATAGAGTAGCATTATCTTTCATAGTTCCACTGTGGATTTAAAGGCAGATTTATACATGAGCAAACTTGAAGTAGAGAAATACTCAAATAAAATGCTTTGGGATCAGGAGTTTAGTCAAAATTCTATTGAACACAATAGTTACAGAGTTCATTGTTTTCTGACTCTGTTGTGTAGCTAAACACAACTACGATATTATGCTATAATCTGGCCCTGGGGAGAGGGGTGAGACCGAGATAATGAGTGAAGCTGGTTTTAAAGGTCAGTTCTCAAGTCGACACATCATCAACCTGTAAGAGCATTTTGTTGAACTATAAGCAAGGTGCTGGAATGTAGTCCACGAAAGCAGAGTCTTTGGTGCAAGGCTGTGTCCTACACACACCGAACAGCTCCTGTGGGTATTGTAGCATTTGGAGTGTGCAAATGACTAGGCACAGCCTACTGGGTAGTCATGTAATACATTTAAGATAATTTAAGATAATTCTTTTTGTAATGCGACATGGCTATTGGATAAATCAGAGAAATTTAATTGTCTTTAACCTTTTATTTACCTATAATAAAAATAACTGCAAATTTGCAAGCTAGCTGTCTTAGTTAGGGTTTTACTGCTGTGAACAGACACCATGACCAAGACAACTCTTATAGAGACAACATTAATTGGAGCTGGCTTACAGGTTCAGAGGTTCAGTCTAGTATCAGCAAGGCGGGAGCATGGCAGCATCCAGGCAGTCATGGTGCAGGAGGAGCTGAGAATTCTACATCTTGATCTGAAGACTGCTAGCAGAATACTGACTGTCAGGCAGTTAGGATGAGGGTATTAAAGGCCAGGCCCACAATGACACACCTACTCCAACAGGGCCACACCTACTCCAACAAAACCACACCCTCTAATAGTGCTACTCCCTGGGCCGAGCATATGCAAGCCATCATACTGGCAGATTAGCAAAGATAGGGAAAATAGAAGGCATAGCCATGAAAATGTACAGTGCAGGATTCATGAGGACCTGGTTGAAAGCAGGTGGAGAGCAGGAAAAAGTACAGGTAGAACAGGTGAGAAAATCAAACACAATGAGAACTTCTCCATGCTTTCTCATTGCCATATCTGTCCATCTGCACCCCAAACTTAATCACTCTATTCTGTCACTATGGTTGGGCTGTCTATTCTTTTTTGGGGGGTGGGGTGTCTCGAGACAGGGTTTCTCTGTGTAGCCCTGACTGTCCTGGAACTCACTCTGTAGACCAGGCTGGCTTTGAACTAAGAAATCCGCCTGCCTCTGCCTCCCAAGTGCTAGGGTTAAATGTCTGTGCCCCCACTGCCCAGCAGGCTATCTATTCTTGTAGCATGGGTATATTTTTATATTTTAGGTCTTTTCTGCTCTCACCTGCTCAAGATAATGCTTCAGGAATTCTTCTCTCCTGAACCACAACTTCACTCTCTTTTCTGGTTTGGCCCATTTCACCATTTCCCTGAAAGTGCGCATCTTAAGCAGGATTATCTTTGCACCAGAGCTCACTCCCCAGCCTTGGCCCCATGTGTGATTTCCACTTCCTAGACAATGGTGTTGAAAAGAAGAGCTTTTCCTAGTCCCTTTCTGTTTGGGTACAGCTGTATCACATAAGATCTTTTTAAAACCACCAATGAGCTTGGTATTTTTAAGTTAAAAACAAACAAACAAACAAACAAAAAACGATTTCTGATCAATTAGAAGTTCCCCTTGGGGTACCAATTTATTTGGGTTCTTGTCCTGTCCCACTTGTAGTTTATTTTGGGGTTCCTTTGTTGGTTCCTCTGAAGATATTTAATCTGTAAATGCGAAAGGGACTCAGGATTCAGTTCTTAGACCATATCTCTATTTATACTTACTGACCAACAGGTATTCTATATTTCTAGGCTCAACGTCGAATGATGATTTTTGTCCATACTTCTATTATGAATGGTGGACTTTATATTCTCTTTCTAACTCTCAGTCTCCACATGCACGTTCCTTTCAATAAACGGGTTCATAGCCAAGACTGTGATCTTTATGAAGACTAAAATTTAATTGTATGTGTTGCTGCTTACTGTGCTTGGAGCAGCGGAGCATAGAGTATGCACTCATTTGTTTTATTTTCCTGCCTTGTCCAGTGAAAATATACTCATCCCCTACATCTCAGGATATAGCTCAACAAACTCAAGTTTATAAAAATACCGATTTCAATATTATCAAAGACACAGAAGTGGAGGGTAGGGTAGTCTGCGAATTTATCCCTGTAGAAAGTCGAAAGCAAAAATCCCTCAATGTAGCTAAACATGAAAGAGCTAGAGATGTATTAAAAAGTTTCTGGGTAAAAATAACATAAAATTTAAAAAAATACTCTATATGTGTATGGCAATTCTGTTTACATGAATTAAAACCATATGCACAGTACACTTTGCAAGGATTAACCTCATCAAAAAGGCATATATTATCTTCATTACAGGGATGGATGCCTCATGGGGAGAAGGGGTAAAAAAAAAGCTACACACTAACATTGTGGAGCTAAATTCACGAGAGAAGCACGTGCATGCGTGCATGCGTGCGCGCGTGAGTGTATGCGTGCGTGCGTGCGTGTGTGCGTGCATGTGTGGTACAGTGATAACAAGGACTCATTCAGCTACAGCCAAAGTACAGCTTGAGAAGGGAACTCTGAATTAGCACAGGGAGAAGCGATGCTCCTAAGTGGAGCCGCATCAGGAAAACTGTCCTTCCTGAGAAGAAAAAAATACCATTCAAAGGCTCTGCCTTTGAGCCCCTCTCCTTAGAATTGAACATTTTGAGTAACACGATTTCATTAAAGGTTTTGGACCCTTGCGTTTTTATCTGTATGAGGATTTAAGAGGAAAATTGACTAAAAAAAAAGTCTTAGGAAAAAATGGTGGAGGATCAAGTTGTATCTATTCAGAAGGAGGAATGACAACTTCCGGTATAAAAGCCTATAAATACTAAAAGTCTCTTGCAGTTATCAATTAATAGTGACCCTAAGAGATTTGTTATGGGAGTACCCTCTAGACAATTTAACACTATTTGTCCTTGGGAAAAAAAATCCTACATCATGAGCATCTGTAGGTTTCAAGCACAATTTAAATCAAGGTTTGACTTAAATAATCTAATTAAACAACAGACATTTTTTTGGTATAGTGTTGACAGGAGCTAAAAAAAAAAAATTCAATGTGCAAAAGATAACATCAAGCAAATTAAACCAAATGACATCAGACAAAGCCTGAAATACAAGAAACTATGGAAAGATCCCTTTTCATCTCTCACAGCTTTTCTTCAAACTCTCTCTCTCTAGGATGTTAATGAGACGCTTTAATTTGTAATATTTATTCTATGCATACATTTTCATTTACGAGAAGCTTGAATTTTGCAGTACACAATTCCTTTTTTTACACAGTAGGCATCATTTTCTGAATTTTAATACAAAGATCATAATATTGATTTTTTTCTTTTGAAAAATCATTAACAGAACAGGGCATGGCTGTCCTGTTCTACTCAGATCCAGGCGTCTACATGATGGAAGGAGATAACCAACCCCAAAAGTTGTCTTCTGACTTCCATGTGCTGGGTGTGGCAACTATGTCTGCACACATATAAATAAATAAATAAATAAGTAATAAAAGTAAATTAAATTTAAAGAACAAAGTATTATAAAATTTCATATCTTCTTCACTTCTTTTAATGGCTGACATTTTCTCCTAGGGAAATTGGGAAGCAGAAAGAAGAAAAATATGTAGGTAAAAGTTACTTTAGATCACCTATAAAGATTGTTTATAGGTTGTAGAATCTACAAATTCATTCTTATTTAATCAAATAACTCATGTACCTACTCAGGGTTTAGCACAAAATCATATACCTAACATTACTGATAAAATAGATTTGATTAATTAATTTATTTAATTAATTAAGGTTTAAAAGGTCACTTTGTGGGTTGCATGTGTGTACATGTTGTAACACAGCGATGGAAACTGTTTGCCTTGTAATTAATTTCTGTTTATGCCCTTGGCAAAAAGAAACCCACAAGAGCCTCAGGACCTGGGTGTGAAGGTCCCAGCCAACTTTCCCTTTCTGATTTCCACTCTTCAGTTTAAAATAAGAAATTTTCCGAACACCGTTCCTAATCACAATGTGTCACCATTCTCTGCAGTCATTGGCAAAGCCAATCAAAGAAATATCACCGATTCCAGCCTTTCACCCGAACAGGCTGTCTTTCTCTTGTGGCTGATAGTCAGGAAAGAATGTGCATCATTCGCCTACCCAGACCTGGGATGCCACTCAAGGACAGGTCATTGTCCTGGGGCTTTGAGTTTAGGGAGCTCAAACTTCAGACACTAAGTAGACTCGCTAGACACAGGTCATGGTAGGGCCCCACTAGCTTGTTTGTTTGCCCCTGAGATAGTCCAACAATTTGCAAAGGATCCTTGATTTCTGACGGAAACCAGCCATTCCCTTCCCACAGAGTTAATATGACACACCAGTGGAGACAGCCCATTCGGTTTCCCATTTTTGGATAATGCTGATGTGTCTTTTACGGCCATGTTTTTTTCTTTTGGTAGCAAGGTCAGAATCATTTAGCTTGCTTGCATTCTCTCGTTTGTGAATTTGGATGTTTGTTTTGAGCTCAAGGAGCCACAGTTCCATCTGGCTCTCGAAGCTGTATTTACTCCTCTATCCTGAGAATGTGTGTATCTCATGGAATATGGAACTGGACTGGATGGGCTCCTCCTTTTAAAAATAGCTGTATTCTGGGCATAGATTAGGACGGGAACATTTTTGGACATTTCACACTCCTCCCCAGTGGGTACCGCAAAGTCATGGTCAGAAGGGCTTGCCAGGAACATCCCAGACTGGAGGGGCCGCTCTTCCCATTGTTTGCTAAATCATTCTGCTTCCCTCCCTTGCTATAGTAAAGTGTCTTGAAACTATTTTAAGGATTCTACTTCACAATGCTCTCCAAGGACCTTAGGTGAAAGGCAAGGTGGATGGGCTGTTCCTTTACATGGTTGGTATGCCGATGGGCTCTAGGTTATCTTTAGGACTTATTTATGTAGTCTTATCACTAAAAGAAATTCCCCTTTAATCATCTGAAGAATATTGTAAGTGTCCAGACATTCAAAGACTGTATAATATTAAAAACACAGCCTTGACCGAAAGTCCCAGATCCATCAGTCAAATAGAAGTATCTTTCAATAAACCAGTGAAAATATCTAGGATAACTTCACTACTGCCATTTCTATCTCCTCATGGTCCTCTACTTCTTTCATTTCTCTCTCTCTCTCTCTCTCTCTCTCTCTCTCTCTCTCTCTCTCTCTCTCTCTTTCTCTCTCTCTCTCTCCTTTTTCTCTTCTTTTCCTTCATCTGTGCTGGGAATTGAACCCAGGGTCATGTTCATGTTAGAATGTTAGACATGTTTTAGCAAAAAGCTACACTTCTAGCAACATTATGTGTAGTTTTGACAGAAGCTTGACTCTGTCATGCTCACATCCCCAGAGATTCTTGTTCCTCTCAGCACCATATATCCAAATGCATGAAACTACAAATACTTAGGCATGGCATGCTTCATGTTCTAGACAGAGGCAGGAAAAAAAAAAAACTGATACAGACCTAAAAATAGAACATAGGTTGAAGGTAATGATTAACATGAAAAAGCAGTACATTCTTTAAATTTCTTTAGTAAATAAAAGCTTCCAACTACTAGGGTGAGAACAGGTATGTCTAAGAAGCTGTATCCACTTCAGACACACAGGGCTAGAGGAGACATCAAGGCATGTGAGGAGGAGATTAACTAGTGGCCAAGTTCGGTCAAAGCGTGATGGTTCTCTTGGGGCTGCAGGTTGACGCAGACGTTTCAGGCTGGTCTCATTCTCTGCAGTGCTTTATTTAGCGTGGATCTTTTTTTTTTTTAAAAGAAAGATTGGCTCCCAACAATGCCAATGCTTTCTCAGTAGTCCCTGCTCACCTCCAATACTGTGATCCTCCTGCCTCAGTTTCCCAAATGCTGGAATTTGACATGATCCATCAGACCCGGCGTCTACATAGTCCTTCTGTCGCATAAATTGCTGCACTTCTGTCTGTGTATACCCTGGAGCACATGCTGACAGAGGACTTAAGACTGTGTCTGTAGGCTCAGGACTGATTTGTTCTGTTTCTGTGTGCAGTGAGGGAAGGGTTGGAGAGCCACTGTTAGCGATTCCCACTTACTCTCTGTACTTAGCCATTGGACCTGGAAACAAATGGCAGACAGAGCTCTGTCATACTCTGTACCTACTAGAGTAGCCACTACTCAGCACCGAGCACTCAGCCCTCAGGATCGCTTAGGAACAGGGAACTGTTAGCCTAAGTTACTCCTTAGGCCAACATCCCTACATAGAGGACAATCCCCTCTGAATGAGTGTTCTTAGGCCTCCATAAAGAAACATCTTTTGAGTTTCCTTTTTATTTTTTTCATATCATCCAGACTCAGACACATTTTCTAAGCCCTTAAAATACTGGGCCAACAGGATGGTTCAATGGGTAAAGGAGCTTGTTGCTAAGCCTGATAATTGTAGTCCCAAACCCAAAACCCATAGGGTGGAAGGAGACCATTGACCCCTGTAAGTTGTCTTCTGACTCCACATGGATAAACACAATAAGAACCCCAACCAAACAATTAAAATCAAATCTGATAAAATATTGCATCCTTAATTTTAAAGTTAATTTAATCTTCCAGGTGGATGGTAGGCATACCCTTCTACTTCTTTACTATCACAAGGGCATGGAAATGGGGCATAAAATATTAATAATTCTCAAGGATCAGACAGACCCATGAGTTAGGTTAAGTTTGAACATGGTGGTTGTAGGCCCAGTGTGAGATTACTGTACCTTCTACATCTTGGAACCATCAGCTGAGACTGATGCATGGCAAGATTGGGGATATCATGGATGGTCAGCTTTCCTGTGTGGAACATCAGATCATGGGGCTAGCAGTGAGGAAGTACTAGGAAATACAGACAAAAGACCACTGTGAAAGAGTGATTCAGTGCTAGGTCCTGGAGCAATTTTGGAGAGGAAATCAGGCTTCTGTTTCAAGAAGGCTGAGTCATCCTTATATCCATTATCTTGGACATACTTAGAGCTAGGAAGTGCCTTCTTCTCCCCTGATGCCCATGATTAGTGCAGGCGACAGCCATTGTTGATGCTTGCTGAGGATTTCATAACAGAGATACTAAACCCTGCGCCCCACATTGCCTAGTTCAATGAATTCCTACAGGAATTCCCAAAGTCAAAAACAATGTCCCTCCCTACCCCTGCTCCCATTGTGTGAATGGAAAACCAGAAATTAAATAGGTTAGATTTCTTGCCCAAGGTCAGAGAGTCAAGAAGTCATACAGCTTGGATTTTGACCCACTTGACCAATGTGGGATTCAATGTGGGATCCAATGTGGGGTCCAATGTGGGGTCCAATGTGGGGTCCAATGTGGGGTCCAATGTGGGGTCCAATGTGGGGTCCAAGTGAGGTTCAGTGTGGGGTCCAATGTGGGATCCAATGTGGGGTCCAATGTGGGGTCCAGTGTGGGGTCCAATGTGGGGTCCAATGTGAGGTTCAGTGTGGGGTCCAATGTGGGATCCAATCTGGGGTCCAATCTGGGGTCCAGCTCCCTTAAGTACAAGGTCAAGGTACAGAGCACAGCTGAGACAGAACCAGTCCAGCAGGGGCTCCTGGTGGTAGAGGATACACCTGTCCAAGAACCCACCAGGCCGGGAGACGTTAGTGATAGATTTGACTTCTTCTTCTCAAATTTTGAACAGCTGCGAGGCGTTTAGCATATTGAGCCCGGTAACAGTCCATATAAATAACCCTAACTTGATCCCCTTTGATTTTATTTTTGGATGCCATAGCTTTGTTCTCTCTTTGTTCCAGCTAAGCCTCTACTGCGGGTCCCGGAGCAGCAGAATGATCCATTTCAGAGGCATATTTTATGCTATGCTGACACCAGCTGCTGCTCCACAGAGACCTTCAGGCTCCTGCCAGAGTGTAATCGGCACCCAAGAGTGAGCAGGTTCCAAAGCACCAAAAAGTAGATGTGTTTAGCAATAAGTCTTTATCTCGGCCTGAAAAAAAGAGCAATAAATTGTGATAAGTCTGAGGAGCTAGTCTCTAAACACACACCCAGAATTTATTATGCAAAGGCTTAGCGTACTGCTAAAAGGAAGTCGCTAGTGCTGTCATCTTAACAGCTTCTCTATAACTTGGGGTTTTTTTTATAGAAACAAAAATGGAACTTTATGGAGTTTGCATTGTGGGTATAAACATGGTTGAGGGTAATGGAGAACACAAAGGAAAAATGATCCACTATTTACCATTTTTAAGCCTCCAGAAATTCCACCGAATTAGGAAATTATTCTCCTTACCTTGGCCAAGGTTGATTTACAACTTCTCCATAAAATACAAGTTTATGCATCAGAGGTATCAGCAAAACAATATGTGGTACAAGAAAGCAAAAGGGTCATGTGCAGGGAGAAAGACGGGCAGTGAGGGATGACAGGAAACAAGGAAGGTAACGGGATGTGAACCAACGAACTGTGACAGTACACACTCATGAAAACGTCATAACAGGAACGTCTGCTTGCATAAGAACAATGAATAAAATAGAAACTAGGTGTGAGTCCACTGTTGAAGCTGCCTAGAGTGAGCCTTGGTTTCTATAAATGGCTCTGTGATCTCTGCCATCACCCAGAGAACCACGAATGGACAAAAAATGAATTTGAAGATCACTTCCCCCCACCACCAGTACAGTGCTATCCTGTGAGAAGTCTTAGATGCTCTCAGGAGGGCAGGTGTTTCTACAAACTCCTCAACTTGCTTGTTGGTCGTGATGTTTTGTTCAGGAATAGAAACCTTGACTAAGACACTTGGTGTTCCTAACTTGGCCTTCAAGGTACACTCGGGGAGGCTTGCTTCCAGATAGTTGGATCTAATTAGTTACATACAATGTGAGTGAAAACTGGAGAGCAGTAGTGATATCTACTATCTTAGTCAGGATTTCTATTCCTGCTGAAGACATCATGACCAAGAGGCAAGTTGGAGAGGAAAGGGTTTATTGAGCTTACACTTCCACATGGCTGTTTATCACCAAAGGAAGTCAGGACAGGAACTCAAACAGGAAGCAGGAGCTGGTGCAGAGGCCATGGAGGGATGTTCCTTACTGGCTTGCTTCCCCTGGCTTGCTCAGCCTGCTCTCTTATAGAACCCAAGACTTCCAGCCCAGGGATGGCACCACCCACAAGGGGCCCTACCCCCTTGATCACTAATTGAAAAAATGCCCCACAGCTGGATCTCATGGAGGCACTTCCCCAACTGACGTTCCTTTCTCTGTGATAACTCCAACCTGGGTCAAGTTGACACACAAAACCAGCCAGTACATCTACTTAAATCTCAGGCATCATGTGAGTCTTCTGACGTTGCCTCCATTTTAACATTCATTTCAAATCTGTATTTCTCAATAAAAGAGTGAAGAGAAAGAGAGCATTGGCATACTACCTTAGGATCCTTTAGGTCTGAAAACTCCAAAAACTGGGTCACACAAGAAGAGAAAATCCAGAATCACCTGCTGAGCGCTTTCTGTGGCCATAGGCCTGCTTAGAGGATACAAACAGACTACAGGATAAGTACTTGTTCACTCAAAGTTCAGAATAATAGCATCTTTAGGAGTGTGCTGTAGCTCAGGGGTACATGATTATCTACAGTGTAGAGAAAAACCTCTTTGTTATATGGTGATTGAATAATAAAAATTGAATAATAATAAAACAGAGAAAAAGAAGAGATGGATTGACAAGCTAAAGGCTCACTGTATGTTTGCTATTCTTAGTTATACTTAGTGTTTATAATGAAATGTGCCCATTGAAAGCCAAAAGATGGATAAAAGAGAGAAAACTGAAGCTAGCAACTCTTGTTGGTAAAACAAAATGGGTTACAGTGAGGCAACTTTCTGAGGCAGGGATGGCAGCATATGCCTGCCCTGTGGTCTGAGCAGCCCTTAGTAGATGGTGCTGAGGCAGGAGAAGTGCCACAAGTTGAGACAAGCCTGGGCTACATAGTGCATTCCAGACCAACCTGGAGTTCATAATAGTGTGCTGAATCAACAACAGGAAGGAAGAAAGGGATACAGGATCAATAGAGAAAGGAAGGTAAATACAAGTGAAAGAATACTTACAAGCCATCAGAGAGTAAGTATAGATGGTTTACAGATGAGCAGAAGCAAAGCCATAGGCATTTCCAAAGAAACGGAATCCCAGCAGACAGAGCATCAATGGTGAAGTAAAGCACCTTATTCCTGTATTGGAGCGAAGCCCTTGGAGACAGGAGACAGAACTTAAGACTCACACAAAGGACACATCATCCTCAGGATCTTGCTGAATGGATTTACATCATTTGTAATTTTCACAAAGGAGGAAGGATTGAAGTGTTAAGGATAAGAAAGGCATTTCTAGTCACGGGGAGTTTGATTCTTGACATAGGTAACTCTAAACAAACAACAGAATATGATGACCTTAGTGTGGTGACTTCCAAGTCACTGTCACATTTAAACACCAGGCAACGAGAGCAAGCATAATCATCCTAAGGAAGTAGTTTTCCTAACCAGGAAAGGCATTGTGGTGTTAAAAGGAACAAAGTCCTCCCTATGGGCTGCTGGGGAGCTTCTCTGTTCAAGTGGGTTCACCACTTTACCAGTCATAAACATGAGGGAGTGGGACATGTGTGGTGTGAGGAGCTGGAGGGGAAGAAAAAAGGAGGGGGGGTGATGTAAATATTATAATGAAGTAAAAACTGTAAAACCTAATTAATTAAAATTTAAACAACTATGCCTGCTTTGGCAGCACATGTACTAAAACTGGATGATAGAGGCTACTGTGCATGGATGGCAGGCGAATCTGTTAAGTGTTCCATAATTTCTGATTCACCTAAGCAAGGCACACATGAGCTCACAGACTGAAGCAGCAAGCACAGGGCCTGTGTGGGTCTACACCAGGCCCTCTGTGTATTTATTGTAGCTTTTAGCTCAGTATTCTTATGGGACTCCTGACCGTGAGAATGAGTGGGTCTCTGACTCTTGTGCCTGCTCTTGGGGTTCTTTTCCTCTTGTTGGATTACCACATTCAACTTGGATACTATAGTTTTTGCTTCATCTTACTGTGTTTTATTTTGTCATGTTTGCTTGTCACCTCTTAGAAGCTTGTTCTTTTCTAAGAGAGAAAAAGGAAGGCAGGAAGGAACTGAGAAGGGTAAAGAAGGGAAAGCTATAATCAGGTATGGTAAAAGAACATATTTTCAAAAAAAAAGAAAAAAAGGAAAATTAAAAAATATAAAAATAAATTACTGGATTATTTATTTAATGTTGCTTCTTTGTCCATGTGTTTAGGGCTGAACACTAGGGACTGGACAACTTATTGTGGGGATTGTCTCTGAGAAAAAGAAACCAATTCTGCTCTCACGTACTATTGACTATCTATAGCTCTTTATTTAGGGGTGAGCCTTTTGAAATTTTCCCCATTCACATCGGAACACTGACTGGCGTTGTCACTGTGTAGGTCTTGTTTAGACGACTCTGTGGTTGAGATTTCGTGAGCATGGCTTCACCGCCATGACTAGGTGACACTATCTTAGGAGGTGCAGGGGTATGTAGGAATTACGTTGTAGCTGTATCAACTGTTGTATTTTATGTTCTGTTTTATTCAGATAAATAAACAAAAGGCAAAAGGAGGTAAAGATGGGTAGATTTTTGTTATTGTTGTTTTGTTTGTGTTTTTGTTTTTGAGACAGGGTTTCTCTGTATAGCCCTGGCTATCCTGGAACTCACTCTGTAGACCAGGCTGGCCTCGAACTCAGAAATCCACCTGCCTCTGCCTCCCAAGTGCTGTGATTAAAGGCGTGTGCCACCACTGCCCGGCTGGGTAGCTGTTTTTTAATACGAGCAACTTTCAGGATGGGGTTCACATTAAAACGAAAATCCCCATTGATAGGCCTTAAGTTGGGTCATTTCTCATTTAATATTAAAGAAATCATACATGTACATCCTGCTTTCGTTTCTTCTTCATCTGCGGCTATTTTGTGAACAGGGCTGTGATCCCGCTTTGTGGCTGGGTGTCGGTGATGGATAAGTATTGGCCATGCAGCCGCTTTGACACTTTACTGTGGTAGCTGTGGTTATTTCAATGCCGGGTGGCAAAGCTGCCCTAAAACCACCTCTTTATTCAGCCCCGAGGATGGATTGCCTGTGGATCGCCCATGGGAGGCCTTTTTAGCGGGCCCTTGGCATCAGCTGTGGCAGCCCTGGCTCTGGTTCTGAAGGGTCTTTTGTGCCAGATGAAATGATTCCATCGGGCTCTTTGATCTGATCCTGCTGGGTCAGCTGGGAAAGCAAGCTTGCTCTCTCCCCACTCTTCTGCAGCTCCAGATTGGCTGCTGGCCCTCTGCTGCGGTCTCTTCTCATGCCACGGGGTTCTAGTTCTCCTCAGCTGCTTGCACTGACGCGGGGGCCTTGTTCTGGCACTCTCCCTGATCTGTGCTGCCCAGTGCTGGCCTGGCTGCGTTGGTTTGTGTTTCTCTACAATGTCCTTGTTGAGTTTCTTTGCTCCTGGCAAGCTCCCGAATTCCCCAGCAAGCTTGAGGTGTAATCACATTTCAACTGCTGCTCTGATAGGAGGCACCAATTAAATGGAGATGAAAAGGTAGAAATAGGTTCAGAGGCAGAGGGCTAAAGCAAATGTATAGTACTCCATGGGCCACGTATCAAGAAGATGATAGGCCCACGGAGGTTTGGATTTTAGACTGAAGTTCGGAAGGGGTGAGAAGATTTCTTTAGTACGTGTGCTTGTAGTGAGAATGAGCTTTCAGCTGGCCGTTGGAAGGAGCTGCCTGTAACTGCGTATCAAGGAGCTGCTGAAAGCCCCTCATAAATAGAGGGAGTTAGTGTGTATCGCTATAAGAATACCAAAACAGAAAGGGGATTAATGAAGCAGATTGTGCGGAAACCCTTTCCCAATCTCCTCCTAAAAGCAACATCTCTTCTTTCTCACCTCGGCAGGACACTATAAGGTGGTGCAAATCCATTTTTCATGTACCACATTGTGGTACAGGCAGGCTGGTGTATGCTCTATGGCTTGACGACTGTATTAAATTGTATAGCAAACCAAAGGTCTCCATGTTGTAGGACTACTAAACAAGCAGAGCATCTAAGCAGGACAGAGATGCTAACAAGTGAACTTGGAACAAAACGAGGTTGTCAAAGAGGATTGTTTCCTTCCACACATTTTGATTTGTCTTACCAGGCTTACTGTAATATATGTATCACACACACACACACACACACACACACACACACACACACACACTCCAATTTGTGCCTATATTTGCCTTTAAAAAGCCCTATCTGTTTAAAGTAAGTAGGAGCATGTGGCAAAGAATGGATAATGAAAGGCAAATTTTCAATGTTTTCAAAACAAATAAAAAATATATTATTGAAAACAGAATGAACTCAAAATTGCACATTTGTTAAAAGAACAATAACAAAAGCAGACACACATGCGCTGGCAGACACATACATGCACATACAAATTCCTGGGTATATGTCAGTTTTTAAAGAAAGATTCATAGCCTCTTAGATATGTATCAATACCAATCAAAACAAATGGTCTGAACATCCCCTTCTAAAATTTAGGAAAAGAACAATAGAGTAAATATAAAGAAAGCACTAACTAGTCTGTAGACAAAAGTAGAAGTCAATAGTTAAAACAGAAACATAGCTCTGAAGTCATTGCAAGCCATTTGATATAAAAATGGTAAAAATGTTACATAGGATAATTCAAAGAAGACATGAGATAGAAAAGTAAAAAGCACACTTAAAAATTAAATGGAGAACCCCACCCCCCAAAATTTAGTAAGTTCTATTTTTGCCTTTGTACCAATAGATTTTAAAACCTTGATTAAAAGCAGATAATGAGCCGGGCAGTGGTGGCACATACCTTTAATCCCAGCACTTGGGAGGCAGAGGCAGGTGGATTTCTGAGTTCAAGGCCAGCCTGGTCTACAGAGTGAGTTCCAGGACAGCCAGGGCTACACAGAGAAACCTTGTCTCGAAAAACCAAATTAAAAAAAAAAAAAAGCAAAAGCAGCGAATGAAGAGGGGCTGAGGACTGAGGGCTGGCTCAGAAATTAAGAACACTCGCTACTTTTGCAGAGACCCCTTTGGTTCCCAGTACTGAAATGGCTTCTCCCAACCCCTCAGTAACTCCAGTTTCAGGGAGTCTAATGCCCTCTTCTGGTCTCCCTGGGCACTTCATGGTTGTGGTACACAGACTTCTCTCCTGGAAGGCTTCTTAGGTCCTTTCTGCTGTGAATGCTAGCCAGTAAAACTGAAGTGTTTCAGTAGGCTTTGCCTAATTTCTGTGCCTTTGTATCCAGAGTGTGTGGTGTCCTCACCAATAGGGTCCTATTATCTCGTTGTGGCAGGCACCTGAGAGCACTGGGGCAGCCACATCTTTACCAGTGAAAGAAAGGGGAAAACATTAAGGAAGTTTGGGGAAGATAGTCATCTAAAAAAAAAAAAGGTATCCTTAGGCGAATTCCTTCAGTTCTCATAAAGCTAAAATCTAGAAGTCTCTGTGACGAACATAAAAATCACACAAGTGCAGAATGAAAACTGAAGCAATTTCCTCTGTATTCTGGGGATGGAAAAATGTTCCTAACTCTGAAAATCCAGGAGCAATAAAGAAAAGCATTGAAAATTTAGAATTCATCATATATGCAATGGAACTACAAGAGCTACCATATATGCAGCAAGCTTGGAACATATCTGAGACTTGATTAGAAACAAAGGTTGGTGATTTGACTATAAAGAGAGAATCTGCGGGCTCTGGAGATGATGGAGCAGTTAACACCATAGATGCTCTTGCAGAGATCTCAAGTCTGGGTCTTGTTTACACTGATGCACGCACAGCTACCTCTCACTTCATCTCTAGGGGATCTGATGCCTCTGGCCTTTATGGGCTCACGCCCTCACATGCATATACCTTCCCCTGCATACCCATAATTACAAATGATGTTGAACTCCCTGCTTGGACCTCAGTGGGAGAGAGGAGTTTAGTCCTGCAGAGACTAGATACCCTAGGGTGAGGTGGAAGACTTCCCTTCACTGAGAAGAGAGGTGATGATGGGGGAAGGGATTTGTAGGGGAGAGACTAGGAGGAGGGAGAAGGACTGTGATTGGGATGTGATGTGAATAAAAATAAATAAATTATGAGAAAACCAAAAAATGAAACAAATCTTTTGTTAAACAAAAAAAAAAGAGAATATGAAAATAAAGGAGAAGAGAAAAAGAGAGGGATGCAGACATCTCTAAGCCATGTGTAAAGATGTGCATTCCAGGACGAGCATAAAAGGAGACATGCGACATACTACATCTCTTTCCGCTGACTGTCAAACATCCTGTCTTTGTACATTTCTGTTGACAAGGCTCACATGGAGGCAAAACGGTACAGTTATTATGGAGGAGGTTGCGACACCATTTTGCCAAGTTACTACTTACTTGCATTTATACCCTGCTTTGGCTTTCCTTGATGGTGGATAGTATCCCACTGGCGTAAGCCAAAGAAACTTTTTTCTTTTCAAGTTGCTTTTGGTGAGAATGTTTTATCACTGCAATAGAAAAGCAGACTGAAGTACTCATCCCCCAGGAAAAATGTCATTATATAAACACAAAAGCCTGTGACGAGGGAGGTCATAAGCCACAAAGGCTAACTAACTGCTATTGTTTTTAAATAGACATGGTGTATCTGTAAAACATTTGTACTTGTGCGCAGAGGTCACTGTGGTTTTGGCCACAATCTGTCATAGAAGGAAGCTTCCCTTTGCAAATGATGATGAGCCTTGGAGATTTCAGCTACTGCTAAGGCTCCTGAGAGTGAGTGACTGTTTTTGTACTGCAGTGACATGATGCTCAGCCTTATATCACTCCTCCAAGGCTCAAGGAGCAAGATGGAAGAGGGAGACACATAAGAAAGATATGGGAAGAAAATATGTAATGTTACATATCAGTTTTTCCCTGGAGATGAAACATTCCATTCTAGAAGGAGACTCTATGAAAAGTTGGCAACTCACCAATCTCAATAAGTCCCTGAAACTTATGAGATTTACAGGGCTTTTCCATCTACGGGATTAAATAAGCAGTAAGGATGGCTGACGAGAGGAGACGCTGCAACCTGTTGTGCTACCTACAAACTGGACAAGAGTTTTAGGGCTGTTGATTTTGTAAGTTGTTACCCATCCTAGAGTTTTTATCTTTTTTTTCATTTTTGTCTGTTTGTTTTGGTTATATAGATAACTTTGCATCATCTATGTTCCTGTAAGCACCACTCCACCATACTACTATAAGTAACCCCAATAACCTAATGGCTTACTAACTTGGACTTTAATAGAATCATTTTCTATCTTCTATCATCTTCTATCTGGGGTGAGCAGATAGTTTCTCTTGTCATCTTCAACCTCTTCCTTTTCAGATTATGAGAGAGAGATGTGAGAAGGCTGAGATCTGTTTCTGTGGTCCAACAGTTAATCGGTTCGTCTCCTAGCTCTTCTTTAAACATCTTTAAAAAAATAATAAACCACAACCTGACCCCATTATTAAAATGACAGTTTCAGTCTGAGCCCTTTACTGCTTTCCTTTTTAATATAGTATATAATGTAGAGAATTTATGTTAAGAGCATTCTTGGTGAATTGCAATGAGTCTCATAAGAATTTCGCTGTTGTATTATTCTCCATCCCCAATAAACTGGCCATGGAATCAACAACTCATTGAGATTTTATGGCTTTTGCTTTTGTTCTTTCTGGAGCACAGAGCCTCCTAAAATCCAGCTCTCAGCTGAGGTATGCAGCAGGCTCTCTGATGTCCCTGTTCAGAGAAAAAGTCCATAGATAACTCAAGTGCTGAATCGTCTCAGATACGTAGCCTTCAGTTACAACAGACAGATAGCCCTGACTCCAGATACTGTGGAGCATGCGCTTTCATCTAGCATCCAAAATCCTTTTGATTTTTAAATTTCTTCCTTTCTTGATGAAGACAACATTCATTTGCTTAGTTTGAAGAGTAAAATACCAGGCTTAAATCAAGACAGAGTTTGATTTTGGAACTGGGGAGAGGGGGCTCTTGCTATCCAGATGATTTTTTTGTTAACTATCATAAGGAATACCTTCCTCGGGACACTGAAAAACCACGTCATAAAATAAACAGCAGACATTTTTTTGTAAAGTAACTAACCTACCAATAAACATCATGTAATTTAAATTAAGAGCATGGTTCCCAAGTAGAAAATCAGGCTCTATGTTATCTGGATGCACATATCCAAGCTTCTATGTTCACCAAATCTTATGTTCGACTTTTGTTGGAAAGACATTGCTAGACAGAGTTGCTTAGGGAAGTTTTACTTTTGTGTTTCTTACAATGCAGTTTGACAGATTAAAATGCTCTGTGGGTTAATGGGGAAACCAAGGTTTCAAAATTCCCTTCTTTATGTCCCTGGTGTTTGTGCAGGAAATCAAGGGGAGGCCATAAAGCCAAGTCTTATTGTCAGAGCACACAGCACAGAGAGCTCAACAGAGAGAGAATCCTCAATGCTGGAACATCAAAGCCTAAGCTGCTCGATGTTAAGATACTCGCTAGAAGCCAATATACTTAGTTCTTCTCTTCATAAAAGGAAGGGTTTGGCCATCTCTTAATGGTTTGTGTAAATGTTTTCTTTTGTGCTTTGCATCTGTTGTTGCGTCTGTATTTTCTGAAAAGCTCATATTTTGGGCTTAGCACATGAACTCTTTTCAATTAGTTCTGCTGAGAAGAGTCTTTTCAACATATATAATGGGAAGGCCTAAAGCAAACGGGCTGGCTTCAGATTGTTTATCTCAGTGATTAGGGCCAAAAACCCTGAGCAGGAAACAATGTCTATGGAAGCACCCTGTTCAGTAAGGGAGTGGGAAAGCCAAGGTTCTACCTTAGCCATAGGAAGAAGTCCCTTATCCTTTGACTGACCCACATTCCCCACTTGCAGACTATGTATCTGAGGAGTTCACTTTTAATTTCCAAATGGAACTCACTCAGCATCCCAACATACTGCAGCAACAGCAGACAGCCTCGCAGCTGTTCATCAACAGCAGACAGCCTCACAGCTGTTCATCATCATGTATATTTGGTATGAAGTTACCTGTGATGCTTAATTGTCAATTTCTTCAGGAAACACTCTCCAAAAATTACAAACAAACAAACAAACCTTAGTTCTTTTACTTTTAATGTTTTGATGAGGAATTGGAGGGAAGGAGCCCAAAATAACCTAAGGTCCTGACAAAGTGCATTTTTGAAGCAGCAGCTGGGGCGTCTTAACTTCTGCCTACATTTCAACAGGGGATGCAGTTACCACTCCTGTGTACCATGTTCTATGCTCACAGGTTTGAAAGAATGAGCAGGATAAATGCTATGACGCTGAAAAAAAAATGGAATGGTAGCAAATGGACTAGTTTCTAGTGAACCTGAAGACCAAAATAATTATACAGTCTAGGAAAAAGGAGTCTAATATAGGAGGGTTGGTCCTTTCTGATGAGCAATTGTTTTTTCTATTCCTAGCCAAAGAAATAAGGAGGGATGAGATGAATTTCCCCCATCATTCCTTAGCACCTCCCTTCTCCTCTTAGAACATCGATGAGAAGAACATGTAGATGAACTTACTGAAAGCATATGGCCTCTCATTTCCCTGCTATTATGAAAGGATATTTTGCTCCATGTGTCTCATCTTTCATTCCTCAAAAAAAAAAAAAAAAAATCAAACGACAACAACAACAAACCCCACATTTTGAATGACTAATAGGTGTTATATAGTTCTCTTCTTCCTCCTCCTCCTCCTCCTCCTCCTCCTCCTCCTCCTCCTTCTCCTTCTTCTTCCTCATCCTTCCTCATCCTACTTCATCGTTTATAGAAGAGGACTGGTAAGCCTCTGCCTCATGAGTGATCAGACTCGCATTTCTATGGCCTTGACAAGCTGCTGTATTACCAGCTCATCTATATTCCAGCTACTGGGAGCCTCCACTAGTAGCTGTGTGTTTTAGAGAACACTTGGTACCTGCACACACTTGGTACCTGCAGGCACTTTAGGTTTTCTTGTATTCATTAGCACAGGCTCACTCATATGACTGTATCTCCTGAGAACAAAACAGCCTAAGAGGCAAATCTGCCTTCTGAGAAGCCCCTCGTGTGCTACCAGCTGGCATGTGGATAATTATGTAGAGATAATTCTTTATTTTTAACATTATGAACTTTATTATAAAACATCTTGTAAATAAAAAAAATCCCACTCAAGTTAATCAGACTCAAAGTTGGTGCAACTTAATGAACTTCTGTACAGTTATAATATGTATTTGGAATAGACACAATGGAGCTTCAGATTAAAATTTGCACTTTTAGTATCAAGTATATTTATGAATTTATCTACCACCCAGCCAAAAATATCTATAACAGGATCGAACTAGATATATATTTTTAGTTTTATATTCTCATTTCTAACTCATGCCCATTGCTTAATCCCAGTCCTTCCTCATTGCTTCTGGGTAGTCTTTCTTTTAGGATAGCACATAAAGAAAGACTAAGATTATGGGGGTGCCCTGCCACATCACATTTAAAGCCTAGGAGTCATAATTGTGATTTGTGTCAGTGATAAGTTTCTTTAATTGCTTTGTGAACAGCAGTTCGGTGGAGGCAGAATGTGAGTGTGAAGCCTCCTGGGGTCTTTGTACTGTCTCAGGTGGCCACTGATGGGAACCGAGTAGCAACTCATGCTCTCACCCCAGCAATTAAATGCATGTAAAACTTAGTGATAGGTACAGTGTTTATAATCCATAATGATAGTTACCTTACATAATCTTAATGGGTTCTACTTGTAGCTGAATTACATTATTATATAGGCAAAGGTTTTGCAAATCAGTGTAGTTATTTACCTTGGCTACTGATAACTTCATTTCGGCTCACAAATCTATGGTTAGTTATTATTTGACTTCATTAAAAGAATAAAAAGTGGAATATGATTTGGGAAGGTTTCTGGCCATGCAAGTGATGGTTATTAGTATCTTTTACCAGGCCTATGACACTTTAAATAAAGAAGGAAAAGCCTAGGATATAGTTAAAGGGAAGCCAGCACAAAGGAACATGAGGGTTAGGGCTGAAAAACAAAACAAAACAACAACAACAAAAAACAGACATGAAGAATGGTTCATAGGTTTGTGTCTGTATCAGCACCGTGAATGTTTCTGGCACAACTGTTTGCTGAGGGATACAGATGTTTGGTAACAAAATGGGAAATTTACGTCAAGAGTAATATTTTGGTTATTTTTACTGGAGATGACAAATAAAGAATAAAATTGCAATTAGATGATTGAGTACAGAAGTCTGGAGTCCAGGCATTAGGTCACAGAAAATATGTTCTGTGTACCGACTGAGGAGTCATATTATGCAGGAGCTGAGGAGAAGTGTAATATATAGTGAGGAGTGGCAAGTTTGCAGGGACCTGTCCTTCCAAGGTCAGGCTGTCGAGGGGTCTGATGGTGACTGGGCCTGGCTTATCTGCTTAGTAAGAATCTTACCCAAGTTAGGAAAGAGATGCTTATTTCTTTCAAAAATCTGGAACTCGTAAAGTAGTCCTTAAATACTTAAGTGGGTAGTGGTGGGAGTGGAGAGCCTATCAGACAGTCTTCAGTTTAGAAAAGTCTGCAAATGTCATGCAGTTCAGAGCCTTTGATTTCTACCATTCAGATATCCTCCATTCCGGAGACAATGATGTAATCCTTACCTTCCCACTTTCTGACACTTAGTGTGTACGCAAAGTCAGCTGCTATGTTGTGTAGAATAAGCTAGTGGGTATTTGTAAGCTTTTCCAGAGGTCGGAGACATGCTTTGTATATCCTTGATTCTGAGTCTTCTCTCAGGCCTTAAAGGGTTTCTTTGAACCCTTTGCAGTTGGCCTCTCCTAGGTAATGACCACATTCCAGCTAGCCAATGCCCAAGGGTGGAATCGGGATGATGAAGTGTTACATCACAGTGCTTGCCACTTTGAACTTTTTATTTGATCTCCTGCCATCCACTCGTCTGTCTCTTTCCCTTCCTGCCTCATCTTCTGTACACTTTTTCTTTTATCACTTTTAACAGTTCATTACAAAGAGAAAGTAAGAACTGGATGGCCTCTCTCTTATTTTTTTTAACACCTTCGTAAAAGTGGATCTGTGACTGTAAACATTTCCAGAAAAGACTCATAGCGTGTGCCAGTAAATCCTCTCATACCTCTAAATACGTGCATATGTAACGACATTGGGTGTAGGGTCTGGATGATCTGTTTGCTTTTTTCCCCCCTTTATTACTTTTTGCTACTGCCGAGACAGTGCTGCCTGCCTATGCTCCTGGTCCTTAGAGCCACCAAATCTATGTCACAAAACACTTTAGTAACATCAGGGCCAACTTCTCTTCCTGGGTTATATCTCTGACTTGTCCATTAAACTCCATGTCACTTATTCAGAAATCAAAGTAGAAAAGCTCTCCCATTCATTTTCTTGACTCCTTTGTAGATTACCTATCACTAAGTGCTTATGTGGCTTTGCACTGTAGTTATGATCTTAAGGACTTCTAAAATGTGGCTTTATCACAACTGCAGTTGTAATATTTGAGGTATTTTAGGAGTGTATACCTCTTATGTGTTATCCATATAAAATATAATAATTGTCAAACAAATCCTGGAGAAGAAAGAGTCCTCAAATGTCTTCTATGTAGTAGGCACTCATGAGATGCCCTGAAGAGAGATTACTATAGCTTTGAGAGCATGACTGACTCAGGAACATGGTTTGATCTAGTGAGAGAAGAGGAAGAGGTTACAGTTGAGGACACACAACCAGTCATAAAATAACCTTTATTATTCAGTATTCTGAGGATTGTAAACCAAAAGAAATGACTATATAGTCACATAGTCAGTAGGCATCAACTAAAGCATTTTTTTTCCTAGAGTCTAATTCAATAATCTCATTAGTGTAGTTATCCTATGGTCCTTATGGCTTGTGGGTAGGGAAGTCTTAAACAACTTCAAAAACATGTATGTTTGAAGATGAAGAGGCACAGTTTTTTTGGGGAGTGGTATACCCTCCTGTCTTTACTCACCATGTACATTCTAAGATATCAACTGATGCTTTTGGAAACCTTCAGATCTGTCTCAAAGCTCACCTCCCAACAAGGACATTTGTCGGCTGTCTTCTCTCCTGTCCCAACCCTGCCACTACACAAATGTATGGACATTCTAGCTCTGGGGTTTCTTTTAGTTGAGTCCTCCTTTCCATCCAGAAGTTATTGGAACAGTTTGGAATTTTTATGTATACTTCTGCTGCCCTGTGTCCTTTAAGGAGATCCTCTGGGATTGGAAATTGATCTCATAAAATACATTCATTTTTATCTTCTTTCAGAGGTCTTTTGAAGTCCGAAGCATCCCTCTATAGTTAAGATTCACTCATCGCCCCTCCCCCCGAACTTCTCTGAGTCTCTTCTGTATCTTTGCTCTGTGATTAATGCACTTTATCTTTCTTTTATCTGAGAGAGCCAAGTTCATGATGAAAGTTGGGAAGTCGGATATCCTGGCACCTTGAAGAAGTAGCCAGTTCTGGGTCTCATTTGCAGCACATTCTTCTGTGATGAGCGCATATCTTTCCTCTTCGCTGAGCCAAGAAGAGAGAATACATGTCTGCTGAACTATTGCAACTCCACTTATTATAGGAAAAAATGAATTAATTAAAGTATAGTGCTTTCTCTAAACAGACTAAATAACCCCAGTGACTATTATCCACAAAAGTGAATTCTATTCTCCTTGCTTATCTCTTTAAACTTGATGTGGCACGAGACAGGAGTCACACAGCAGCAAATTCAAATTAACAACTGGAAGCCTTCAAACTATATGCTCAATGTGGTGGTTACAAGAGAATTGATTTTTAAAACATGGCGAGACAGGCTATTATCTATTGTCTTACACTAAGACTAATCTTTGCATGGCATCATTCTGACCACGTCTCTGTCTGGGGAATACCATCTGCATAAACTATAAGGTCCATGATAGCAACACTCTGCAAGACACATGCAGAACAGATGGCCCAAGTCATTATCTACCCATCCGATCACTCTGTGACTCACATCTCCACCGTTGTTGCCCATTGCAAAATCCTGGATGCAGAAGGTCAGTCTTTAGACGACTGCTATCGGTGACCTGGTGTTACTGGACAGCATGGCCTGTGGAGGAGTGCGGAAGATCAGCAGCCCTAGACAAAGTTGCCTATATTTCTAGATGAGTGTGTTTAGAAAGTGATTTTTAAAAAGTAAAATAATGTCACCCATGTAACATTGATGCTACAAGTCCAGTCTCCCTGCAGTAGTTGTTTAGGAGTTTGTTGGATGTGGCCAATGATCAAAACTTAGGAAAGCCCAGTGTATATCTGAGCCAGGGTGGTGTTGCAAAGCAGTCTGCTAGCTGGCTTCCAGCAGAAAGAAGCTGGAAAATAGGGAAAGAAAATACTGGAGATAGCAATGTCCTTAGTGACTTTCTGTGTTCTTGGCTCTGGGATTTGCACATCATGAAAAGCTTCAGTTTTCTGTTTGCATGGCTATAATCCCTGGTTTTTTTTTTTGCATACAGCAATTTCTAGGATGTTTACCTATTTGTATACTATAAATATGGAACAATCAAACAAAGAAAAGAAAAGAAAACACTAGAGAAATTAAATTTCAGCTCTTCAGTTGACTGAGTACCAGAGAGGGTCATATTCAATGAATGAGTCCTTGCCCAGAGTGAGGCCTAATCGTACATGATTAAAGCCAGGTGAGTGGAAAAAGACCGCACTGCGAAACTGTGGTCTCTCTCACAGTGCTTTCCTGTTTCCATTTCATTGAATTTTAAGTGGACCCATAATGAACAGGGGAACTACTATACTCTTTCTACCACTTGGTTTGAATTAGCAACTGGGTACATAACAATCCTGCTTCCATTTAGTGGTGAATGGGTTATCTTGAAGCCTGGGAAGAAATGAAACAGTGTTTTAACCTTGATGTTGTCATTCTATTAGGTTCTTGTCATTTCTCTCAATTTGGGACACTCTAGCTTTGTTCCATTGGGAAGTATTGCATCCTATAAAGATCACTTTATTGCTTAGACTAGAAGCAAAGAGTCCTCTAGAAAAAATGTTCCTGAAGAAGCCTCGTCACAGGGACATGACTTAGTAAGTGTGCTAGGGTTCCATCCTCTACTGACCATCTCTGTCAGACCCCAAATGGTTTCCTGTTCTCAAAGAAAATATTGACTACATGTTTTTGTTTTTGTTTTCTTTCTACAGGATCTTATTCCATGTAAGAAATACAAATAGCTTTATAAATAATAAAAATGTTATTTGGCAGTTGGAGTTACAGCTCAGTAGGTAGTATGTTTGCCTAGCAAGCACAAGGCTGTACTGCACTCACTGACTTTGAAAATAGATGCCTGAAATCTCAACACTTGGAAAATGGAAGCAGGGGAATCAGAAGTCCAAGACCACTCTGGGCTAGATGGGGACTTTGAGGCCAGTGTGAATTAGATATCTTGCCACAAACAAATAAAACACAGTTTTTATGTCTTTAGCACAGAAATGCACAATAGCAAAGTAGCAGTTGTGCCTTGATTGTAACAGGGCAAAGGAGGCCCAGGCTAGTTAGGGATTCAGAGTGGGGCTTGGTAGGAGGATACAAGTGTTTATAAGAGGGGGTCTCTTAAAGTCTGGTCCCACAGGCTGCAATGTGGTCTTCCTTCTCCACATTTCTTTTATGAGGAAGATGCTAATGCGGAGTAAGTAATGGCGTGAGGTGGCTTTGGGATTTATGGCTTCCTCAGGCCATGGCTATTTTTACAGAGATTAGTTGTGCTGGAAGTCCCAGGTTTCCTGTTTGTATTATCCACACTTCACACGGTGGTTGAGACTAAATTGTCCATTGCAGAGTTTGGAAAGCAATCTGCCTGGTGCAGTAAACTGTGCTGCTCCTTTCAAAGCCAAGGTCTGTGGGGTCAGAAGCACAGTTGCTGACATAGGAGCGCGCGCACGCACACACACACACACACACACACACACACACACACACACACACACACACACGCCTCACTTCTCAGCTGATTTCAAAGCTCATCTCTCCCTGAGCTTTCTGCACTCCAGTCACTATTGGGCCTATTGAATGGATTTCCAGAAACAGGGAGCTTGGAAGGAGACTTTTGACCCTCGGAATGTAATTTTCTTTGTATCCTTCAGAGTTGACTTTATCATGCTCCCGATTAGCTGCACCAAAGGCTTAGCAACGAGCTCTGATGATCTGGGAGAACTCTTACAGAGAAAGCAAATGTCACTATGTAAACATTCCATGATGTTGGCCAGATTAACTCTCTGGCCAACTGTTTTAAATAGGGTTTCTCTTCAGGAGGTTTGTCAGTGTGTTTGACAAGTACAAAGCTGTTCAGTCCATGTACCTGCTGCTTTAGTTCCTGAGCAGCGACAAGAATAACACGGACACACAGGTCTAAGATAACTGGTTATATAGAGCAGAGCATTCTACCTGGAGTAGGCAGGAGGCAGCAGAGAGAGAATCTGCCCAGGGAAATCAGCTCTGAGCTTGGGCTAGCAACTGAGGATTCAAGGTCAGAATGTGTGGTGCTGTGTGCTCTGAGCAGAGCACTTTCCAGTTAAGAGCACAGACTATGGTAGCTGTCCAGTAAGGGAGCCTCTGGCCACACACCGTTCTTTCCAGCAGACAACAACTGTTCTGGCTTCAGCCCTCCATAGGATGATCACTGATGCTAGTTTTCTTCCTTTTTATGTAACTCTGATGAGATGTCACTAACTTGCTGTGTCCAGAGACAGTAGATTTGGAAAGCAAAACTGAAAGCAGCCCAGGGACCGTCTCTGGTCTCTCCTTCCTGTGTCCAGAAGATACTGGGACTATAAAAGCAGCATTTGCATGCTGTGCTGTCTGCAAACTTAGGCAGCTGGGTCATAGTGATGGAGCTGTTGTCCGCATCTTGTCCGCATCTTGTGGGTAACCAGAAGGAGTATTTTACATTATAGTCAGGATTCCTACATCTGGGAAGATTCATCTCCTCTGAACCCTGTTCTCTACCGAGACACCTAGAAACTTTTCTAATTGTTCAGAACCATCTCTCCCAGGAGCATAGAATTCCGTGTGGTTTCCTCACATGCTGTACTTTCTAGAAGAGAAACAATGACTCGCAAACCAGTGGCCACAGGTGTCCCCACATGCAGATGAGTCAAAGAGAGAAGAACAGTCAATTCCAAAAATGTGCTTGTGAGCACATGTAAAGCCAGAATGTATGCAAGCCCAGGGGCGAGTTCCCAGAGCAGCTCATCAGCCTCTTCTTCAGCGCCCTGCTTCACTCTTCAGGAGATGAACAAAGATCATTTCCCTCTTCCTGCCTTTGCATTCCATGTTGTGAATATTTCAGTTGTTTCCCTACCGTTATAGGCATCTGTGGCTAATTTTGACGATTTGTTATCCTATGATTGATACATAGCAAAATAATAGCCACATGTGTTGCCAACAGTCACCTCAGCCTCCTACCAACGAAAGTGCTGCCCCTAGAATTGGTGACAGTTGTCAGGTCTGCTGCTTTTTCAGAGTTACAGAGATGTTGACGATTAACAGCTGTGCGAATCACCATTGATACAATCTGTTAGCATCGCCACAGAACTTTCACAAAACGACTTAACACCTCATATACCACAGACCTCTTATAAATTATAAGAACAAAGCTCACATATGCACGTGTGCACACGCGCGCGCGCACACACACACACACACACACACACACACACCATTTGAGTGCAGAGGGGCAAAACTGAAAACTCATCCGAGATAGGTTTTGGCTCGAGGTCAAAGGAAGTCTGAGGAAGCCAACCCAAACAAAATGAATTCAGATGGGTCTTGTTCTCCTCCAGAACTATAAAACAATTAGGATTCTTGGCTAGTTCTGACCCACTAGTTTGATACCTTATTGTGACCCAGTTGTAATGACGGAGGGAGGAAGCAAGGGAAACAGGCAAGTGATGAAAACTGCAAAGGGGCTTTAGATCATTAGAAACATTTCTGCGTGTCACAGTAGAGGACAGGGTTAAAAGGACATGAATCGTCCTGGATGTAGGAATCCTATGATATAAACTAATCCCTTCCATTTGCTTGTAAGATGCAGACAACGATGGCTCCATCATTATGACCCAGCTGCCTGAGTTTGCGGACAGCACAGTATGCAAATGCTGCCTTTGAGTCCCAGCATCCTCTGGAGACTGGAAGGAGAGCCCAGTGAAGGTCCCTGAAGTAAGCTCAGTTTTGTTTTCAAAATCTAACATGAGAAATTACTGACTGGTTATCAGGTCAGGTAGCCAAGAAGAATAGGTTCAAAGATAGAGACCAAGTAAGCGAAGTCCTGTTGACTACTGGCCATAAATGAGTGGATATATATGCATATATATCCCTACCTATGTGCTTCTGAGCTATAGACTAAGCCTTAGGATTGGCAGTCCTGAGTCTGGTTCAATGGTCTATTATCTAATGGCCTTGTAGCCTATTTATGGCTGCTCAGTCACTAGTTGCTTCTCAATAAATATCCAAGAGAGAGCGATGCTTTATTTCTCACTTCCTGTTACAGAAAAGGGATCTGGATTTTTTTTTCTTAGATATTGGGATGACGAGCTGGTAGCAAATAGACAAATTAGCAAATATGGAGGAAAATTTAGAATTGCATTATAGCATATATTAAAAATACTTGATATTTATTGTATCAATGATCTCAACGTAAAATGCATTTTAAAATGATTTGAGTGTGTTCCTATGTGTTGTTTTATTTTTAAAATAACCTGAGTTAGTAATGAAGCTTGTGCATTCCAGCATGCTATAATGGTAACTATCTGAGTAATTACAAATAACTGATTCTCAGACTGAGTAGCTTCTTTAGGATCCATCCCATCCAATTCAACCAGATGGCAGCATCCCTCCTACGCCTCCCTGACTGCATCTTCTCTGTAATGTCATTAAATTGTTAATACCTTGCAAAAAGGAAAAAGAAGATTGTGCCATGTCACTTAAAGTTTTGAGCATTATAATTGAGAGAAATAAGAAAGTTTGGATACATACAGACACACACACATGGATACACACACACACACACACACACACACACACACACACACACACATAAACACACACACTCCTGAGCATCTAATTAGAAAACCGTGTTAAGGTTAGAGCTGTGGGCTTCAAAATTGTTTTTGAAAGAACTTGTTTACATGTGTGCATGTGTGTATATATGTCTGTGCGTGTTCAATAGCCCTTCTCTCTGATTTCTGGCACTTTTTATACTAAAATTTTACATTAAGCAGGAGATTTCTTTACTAAGCAGACTGAAGGTTGTATCAGGTATTTGCAAATTGTCCTGGCAAGGAATTAAGAGTAAAATGCTTTTATATACATCTTAGATCATGTTGGGGCTCATATTACTAGAGTGCTTACTCTTTCAGAAATCAGTCAGGGAAGTTTCCTACATTAATATTGTTGTTGTTGTTCTCTGATGACATCATTGGCAGGTTTACTGAACAAATACAACTCCTATTCTCAAAATGACTCATGTTATATTTCTTTGACTTCTGATGGTCTCCTCTTATTTTCTAGGTCATAGCAAAAAAAAATTAGTATAAAGCCTTAATGATGTAGTTTTTATAACCAGCTACTCTTTATTGATATTGTCATGTCAAATATAGTTTGTACAGAGGAGACATTCTACATTGTCCTGGTAGTCATAAAACTTACCACATTAATTAATAATTAATTTCCAGTTTGCTATCATAAAAGTATTAATGGAGCCTGAAACAGCTGTGATTAAAGCCACAGCATTCATATTACACATTTGGGTTTAAAACCCAGCATCTTTTTACATCCCTCATGGTAACCTTTTCGAGCTCAAGTTTCGTCTGGTGATTTCGTTTGTATGTTGGTAATCTGCCACCTGAGTAGTTATCTCAAAGGTTGTCATAGAGACAGAAAAGAGTGGTTCATGGGAGTGCTTAGTATAGACCCAGTTTCATAATGGCAGTTATAGTTTTCTCCTTTTATTTTATGGTAAACATTTTCAAATGGATGGACATTTGTTTGGTTACTTAGTTGTTTTTTAATTTCCTACTAGGAGGTTTAAATAACATCCCAGATGGGTCAATAGAAACCCTGAAATTCTTTTTACTGGACCTACTGAAAACTTTCACTGGAGAAACTTCTGTCATCCCTCAGTACCCTGAGCTCAACCCATTGCAGGGTCTGTCTCTCTTTAACTTTAAAAACATACTGAACTCAGAAATGCATTCTATGAATTATGCTAAACAAGGGAAGAGGCAGGTCTATTAATAAATACTTAGAGGACAACTCGATGCTGTGTCAATTCAGGTAAATAGCATATTCAGTTCCTCTTAGGGCCTGTGATATCTCTCACTATTGGGTTTTGACCACATTTACAGTACCAGCAATGAATTCCCTCCTGCTTCAAAATCAGGCAGAGAGCAAAGCCACTGTTGCACAAGTGGGTACTTCTTGCTTGTCAAATTGGTCTCATAGATTACACCTGTGTAAGACCACTGACATGTCTTTAGGTTAGGGAAGCCATTCAGACTGCTGCACCTTGGGATCCATCCCATGTTCAGATGTCAAATCTCTACATTATTGCTGATGTCAAGATGTGCTTACAGACAGGAGCCTGGCATGACTGCCCTCTGAGAGGCTCTGCTAGCACCTGACTGAGACAGATGCACATACTCACAGTCAACCATTGAACTGAGTCCAGGGACCCCAATGGAAGAGTTGGGGGAAGGACTGAAGGAGCTGAAGGGGATTGCAACCCTGCAGAAAGAACAACAGTATCAACTAACTGGACCCGTCAGAATAAGCCACCAACCAAAAAAGCACATATGGGCTAGTCCGTGGCCCCACGACATATGTAGCAGAGGCTTGCCTTGTCTGGCCTCAGTAGGAAGGAATATGCTTGGTCTTGTGGAGGCTTGATGCCCCAGAGAAGGGGAATGCTAGAGGGATGAGGTGGGAGTGGGTATGTGGGTGGGAGAGGTTGGGGGAGGACCTTCTTAGACTCCAAGTGGAGGGGGGATATGAGTGAGGAGGGTTCATAGAAGGAGGGACTGGGAAGGGAGACAACATTTTAAATGTAAATAAGTCAAATAAATAATTAAAAAATACCATTGGTGTTTGAAGAGAGGATTTCAGCTTAATTCCAGCTCATTTTCTCCGTCACGAATAAAACAATGTGCCGTGTCTGCAGTCATAGGGTCTTATCATGGAGGTCTGGTGAGCAACAATGAAGACTGGCAAGATCTATATTGTTTTGGGAGACTTCTACAACCTTCCAAAACAACTACTCATAATGAGGCATCTCACTCCTGGGAGTGGGGGCTTTTATTTAATGTCAGTGCATGTGGGAACCCCGATATTCATGTCTAAGTTCATATGTAGAGATACATTTGTTTAGAATACAAGAGAGGGTTTAGAAATATGGCTTCAGGGTCAAGAGCACTTCCTGTTGCCCTTACAGTTTCTAGCCCCCATATCAGGCTGCCCCAGCTCCATGCATTGATGCGGCCCTCTTCTGGCCTCTTGGTCCATGGCTCTGATGAAGCCATCTTCTGGCCTCCGCAGTCATTCAAGCACATGCCTACGTACACACCCACACCCATACCTACACACCTCCTACAAACAAATCTTTAGACTACGACAAGCTTCTATAACTTTTTGGTAATTTGGATGAGTGAACAAGAGGATCCTGTAAATCTTCCCTAAGATACTTATGTGCAGATGAGTACCCTCCATAAAAGTAAATTATTCTTACTCAGATCAATCCTAAGTTATTGCTGAAAGACATTCATTTGCTTGGGAGAAATAAGAGGTTTCCAAGCTTTATAAAATTGTGAAAATTATTTCAAAATCTCATGAAAGGGGTTAGAAAATTGTTATTGGAGTGGGTATTGGAAAATGTTTCTGCCTTATATTTTGGCACTGAGACTGGTGGGCTGAAGACCCATCGTCTTAGAATGAGAAAAGGAAATGACAGCCGTCTGCGTCACTCTGCTTAAGAGTGGCCTTCTTACTTAATCACGCTGCCTTCGAGTTTACTTTGTCGTTCCTAATAATTGTGGTTATCCCTATTACATATTTTTGGTCCGCCTCAGGAGCTAAACTCACGTCCAGCTCACTCTGGAGCCTCTTAGCTCCAAGTCCTCTTGTGGCATTGCTCAGAACTCCTCCTCCTTGGCCCTGCCGCAGAATAATAATGCTTTGGAGGAAAAGGGCTGGCTGGATCCCTGTTATCACCCAATTTCCTTTCATTTGGTGAAATCTTAGATCTTTGAAGGAATGATCAACAGACGAGTTGAAATGGAGTAAAATTTCTCCACAACTGCAAAGCGTATGCGGAGGAATCCCTCTCCCGTTGCGGCATCCTGGGGAGAAGCGGTAGGTTTGGGCCCTTGTGAGTCTGGAAATAGTTTGTCAGGGTAGAAGAGTTTTATGTAGGACACAGAGCCCTTTGTGGTATAAACACATGCCACCAGCAAGGTAAGGATTTGGGAATGAGGATACTGGGCTCACAGGAGTACCTGCTGTGTGGATACCCTATAGTCTGCGCATCCACCTTAGCTCCTAACAGCTTTGATAGTTTTCTCGTGTGTTCCTTTTAAGTAAGCACCTGTGGTTCTCTGCTGTTCCACCGAGGACATCCTCTGGAGTGCTGGGGGTGGGTGGGGGTGGGAGGCGGGGGGCTTACTCTAATGCCGAGAAGTACGGGACAGGTAAACATCCCAGTAACAAACCTGAGTCCATGTGGGATGGTACAGGTAGGTTGTACCCCTATTTCCAGCTTCATGGTAGGCTAATACACATGCACATTCTACACGGCTTCTTTTAGGGAAAATAGCGAAGGGTGACCGACGCCTGTTACGCACAGCTGTGTTGAATATTATTCCTTTGCTCTGCCATGTTCCTGTTCTCGTATGTTTCTGAGGTTCTCTTCCCGAAGAAATGGGCAGACTCCGAGCCTTTATGTCGTCTTTGCTTGGAAAGCACAACAAGGTCATAATTCTAACTCTACAGGCAATCAATTTTGAGAATTTTAGGACTATTTTTATTTTTTTTTTCTGGGGCTAAGCCTCTTTTCTTATCACAGGCAATGGCTAGATTAAATAGATCATTTTTCCTCCACTGAGTAGCCGAACTCTTTTTTTTTGAAAGAAATCAAACCTTACATGGCATCTTAAAATGTAAAATGCCATTAAAAGCAATGAATATGTTGCCCGGGTAACTTTATATAGGAGGGAAGTGGAAAAGATATAATATAAAATAATCAAAAATAAAAGCAAAACAAAATATGTTTTAGCTGAACTACAATGACATCAGCTTTCACCCTCCTTTTCTCCCTCCATCCCCTTCAGCTACCTTCCCTTGAAATTCTCCTGAGTTACCCTACCACTCTCAAGAAGAGAACCTCCTACTCTTCCATTATTATTGTTGATATCTGTGTCTGTATGCATTAATATATGTAAACACAACCTGTTGGGACCATTTTTGTTGTTTGCGTGTATATGTTTTCAGAGCTGACTACTCTACATTGGGCAACCAACAAGAGGGCTCATCCCTGGAACAGGCTGGCCCCCTTTTCCCAGCAGTCAATGGTTGCCTATTGTTTTGGGCCTAGGGCTGTGACTCAGTGCACTCTCCCCCTCCCATATTAACATGCACATAGATTTTGCCCTTGTTCTAGACTTATTTACAGCATTTCTAAGAGAGTGCATTTCACATGGAGTAACCAACATGTGGGAGGCTGCTTGGCAGCAGAATGGCAGGATACAGATGATGTAAGGTAGGAAATGGAATATCAGGGAAGGAGCTCCAACTGTGGAGGAGAGAAGAGGAAGGACAAATAAAATCAAGTGTCTATTAAAACCTCAAGGGATCATTTTTATATTTACCCCCAAGTATCTATAATACATATAAATGCATATCTATCATCTATCTATCTATCTATCTATCTATCTATCTATCTATCTATCCATCTATGTATCTATCTATCTATCTATCTATCTATCTATCTATCTATCATCTATCTATCTTTAGATATCTTTATCTGTATGTGAATCTATATATCTTAAAGGAAGTTAAGCTACTTGGGCTGACATTGCCCCACAAGCGCCATAGACTAACAACACCCCAGAATCAGATCTGAGTTATCTCCTTTCGAAAGGTTGGTTGGTCAGAGCAATCTAAGTGATTGCCAAAACAATATGTATTGTTGATGTAGTCTTTGGTTGCCTCTGAGGGGTGGGGCTGGGGCCCTATGTCTGAAGACACCTCTCAGGAAATAGAAAGCTTGTTTTCTATTGTATGTCAGGCCTCTATTTCTCTGTAGGTCACCGGGACATATTCTTGAGGCTTAGGAGTCCTTGTGGCATGATTTTAAAACAACTACAGTAGATGGCGGTCTTGAAACCCCATGGAAATTCTAAATTCCTGGCATTGTAACCACTGCAGAGTTTGTTGGTGAGCCATGTTATAGTCACAGCCATACTGTCTGGGGCTTTTCATCCTCTGTTTTTTCTCAACACTGAATTGTTTGTGCATGTACATACATTTGCTCAGTATACTCCCCCATAAGACCTAATCAGATGCATTATTTTCTGGTTGGTGGTATGGCATGATTCTCCGGGAACACTGGTACAAACACTCCAAAATCTAATGCCACCTTAGGTGTTTATGGTGGTACAAAAGTATCCCTCACTTAGCTTTGTTTTGAACTATGTTATAAGGATGCCAGACTTTCTGCCTTTTTCTCTTGGAGGCGAATTCAGTCATACACTCATCTTTAACAGATGAGACAAATATGGAACTTATAAATATTTCAAGGAGGCTGCATATGCTAGAATTCTGTTTTGCATTCTGAAATCTGTGCGTTTGGCCATTTTTGTAATTGTCTAGAGTAGTTTTCCTTTCTGCACTAAGGTATTTTGACTGGAGTATTGGAATGAGATGACTTTTTCCTGGAAGCATCCTCCTGATTGTTTACTTCCTTCTCTCCCACGCTCTCTGCGGAGGCTGGGGTGTGCACTGTCAGCACATTGTCTTCCTCCATTATCTTCCTGGACTACATAGTACATCCCATTGTCCTCTCAGGTAGACCACAAAACCTCAACTGGTTGTTCCCTGGGAGTGATACGAACACGTTTTTCTAAGCCTTTCTACGGATACTTTTTCCTTCCCTCTTAAGCCCTGAGTTTTGTTTAAATTATAGAAACACATAAAAAAATCCAGTTTGCAATATTAGTTTCCAGAGAATTAGCCCTTGTCTTGTTTTTATTGCTTGTGTAATCCCTTTTACAAATTTGGCTTTTTGTTTTAGAATTTCATACATGTATAGAATGAAATATGACTGTATATACCCAAATATTTGCCTCCAACTCTCCCATATCCCCTCATTGTGAGTTCTTCATGTTTTTGTTTGTTTGTTTTGGTTTTTGGTTTTTTGGTAACCTACTAAGTCTCATTTGAAACGCCTTTAAGTGCGTAGCTATATAGGGCCATCCACTGGAGTTTGGGAAATCTACCAATGGCCACACCCTCAATAAAGAGTGATTCTCCATCCCTCAGCAACAATCCATAGTATGAGGTACAGTGGCAGATCACCTACCTCATTCATGCTAGGACTTTGCTGGCTTGATTTTGCTTAGGTCTTGTAGGAGTAGTCGTGGCTGCTGTGAGCTCATAATTATGATAGCCATGATAAGTACAGGAGGTAGGTAACATTTCTTACCTGCTCTATATCTCCTGGCTCTCACATTCTTCCTATATCCCCTTTCAAGGTCTCCCCTGAGCCTTGGTGTGTGCAGGGTTGGTGGGTAATATAGGGGTTGAGATTAAGCCTCAGTGCTTATCCTCAGCACTGTGGCCAGTTACACATTTCTTCATTGATTATTGCCCATAGCAAAAGGAAGCTTCTCTGACCATCGGTGAGAACTGCCCAGGCCTACTGTTAGTGATCTAGATATAGATAGATATAGATATAGATTAGTTAGATATAGATAATATAAATACAAATTGTCTTAGGCTTTCCATCACTATGAAGAGACATCATGACTAAGGTAACTCTTATAAGGACAACATTTAATTGGGGCAGCTTACTGGTTCTGTGGTCCAGTTCGTTATCATCATGGCACGAAGCACGGCAGTGTCGAGAGACAGGCATGGTGCTGGAGAAGGAGCTGAGAGTTCTACATCTTCATCCAAAGGAAGTTTTCAGAGAGCTAGGAGGACGGTCTCAAAGCCCACTCAAACACTGACATACTTGCTCCAAAAGCCACACCTCCTAATGGTGCCACTCCCCGGGCCAAGCATATTCAAACCGCCATATTCCTCTCCCTGACCCCAGAGGCTTGTTCAAACATTTGGGTCTATGGGGGCCATACCTAAACATAGCATAATGAAAAAAATACATTTAGTCCAACTCCAAAAATACCCCTAGTCTATCATAGTCTCAACAGTGCTTAAGAGTTCAAAGTGTTTTCTGAGATTTATCCAATGACTTAACTGTAATCCCCTATAAAATCAAATTCAAAAAATGGATCACATACCTCCAAAGTCACAAGATATATGTCACCATTCCAAAATGTAATAGTGAGGAAACACTGGACCAAAGAAAAACCAAAACCTAGCTGGGAAAACTCCAAACTCCTTGTCTCCATGTCCAGTGTATAACTCCTTTCTGTTTTGCTGACTGCAATACACTTCTTTCTCTTGGGCTGGATCTATTCTCTGTTGGCAGCTTTCCTCAGCAGGTGTCCCATGGCTCTGGCATCTCTTACATTGTGGGGTATCCAAGGCAGCTTCAGCTTCACAGTTTTTTGTCCCAGTGTCTAGGATCCACATATGATCTGCTGGGATCTTCCAAAGGCTTAGGTCACTTCTTCCAAAGGCAAGGGTCACTTGCCCTCTGTAATACTATAGGCTCTGGTTGACTCCACACCACTGCTCCAGCTGAAGAAAAACAGCCTTTGGCTATTTCTGCGACAGAGCCTCTGTGTTCCTTTCTGTATTTCCACAGGAAACACGTCCCAGAAGATTTCACCTCAATGTTGCTGGTCTCTTCTTAATCGCTGCTAATTTCTTTACTCTAGCTAACCAGCATCAATTGTCCCAGTAGTCCTTTCTATTCTAAAGCTTTGGCCAAAAGCTGCCAAGTTCTGCTGCTTGCTGGGGCTGGAACATGGCCTTTTGTTCTCTTACAACATTACCATCTTTCTGCTTTTCAACTCCTTCACTGCCAAGTTTGGGCTGTCCTGGAACTTCCTCTGTAGACTGACCTTGAACTCAGAACTATGCATGGCTCTGTCTCCTGAGTGCTGAGATTAAAGACCTGTATCACCATGCCTAGACTTCTCTTCACCTAGAACTTGCTCTGTCTCAGGGTAGTCTTGAACTCAAAAATCTGCTTGCCTATCACAGCAATACCCCAGTCCCTGGTACCAATTCCTATCTTAGGGTTTTCATTGCTGTGACACTATGACCAAGGCAACTCTTATAAGGACAACATTTAATTGGGGCTGGCTTACAGGTTCTGAGACTCATTCCATTATCATCAATGCAGGAAGCATGATAGCACCTGGGAAGACATGGTGCTGGAGAAGCTGAGATATATCTTCATCCAGTGGAAGCCAGGAGCAGACAGACTTTCACACTGGGTGATGTTTCAAAGCCCACACCAACAGTGACTTACTTCCTCCTACAAGGCCATGCCTCCTAACATTACAATTCTCTCTGGGCTAAGCACATTCAATTCATCGCATAAATATATAAATATAAATGCATATGTAAATGCAAATGCAAATGTAAATATAAATATGGCAATTTGACTAAATGGTAATTTAGCAAATAACACTAACAGTTTCAACTCTAGGGTCAATGGCTTCCCCCAGCCATAGGTTTTTGACCAGAATGATAGTACCTGGCATGAAATGCCTTCCCATGGAGAGGGTCTCAACTACAGTATGAAAGTTCTATTATTTGTCCTATAAATGTGTCAAAATTGAACCAGTAGGCATTTTTTTTTGTGTGGCAGGCCAGTACTCTGGCATATCAGAATGAGCACAGAGCCCACTGATGTCTATTGTCCCCCAGCAGCCTGCATAGCACCTTCTTGCACTATGGAAGGTAGCCAGCAGGGAAGTGATTTACTGCTTGGTTTGACACTGATTTTTCTATGTCCTGAAGCCAAAGCACATAACATCTTCAGCATAGGGCCTTCCTATGTTGTTATGCTGAATGACCTAGAGAATAGCAATAGCCTGTGTTTTTAAGAGAACTTGGGGCCTTTCTAAACAATAACTCATAGGGTCTTGGATGGTGAATTTCATTTTTAACCCATCTCTTCTGGGAGCAACATTGCCCCTGACCCCTAAACAGGGTAATCCTGCTTGAATTTTTGTTTTTAAGTTGTATTTTGAAATTAGCAAGCTAACTAGTATGTTTCCACTGGGGGAAGAGCAGGGACTATATAAGTAATCAGAGGTTGGAGGGAGTGACAACCCAAAGGAAGGGGGCATAAGAAGCTACATGGACACTGACTAATTTTTTTTATTAGATATTTTCTTTATTTACAATATCTCCTTTCCCAGGTCCCCCTCCAAAATAAAATAAAATAAAATAAAAAACTAAAACAAACCCCTGTTCCCTCTACCCTTCCCCTGCTCACCACCCCAACCCCTCCTGCTTACTGCCCCTGGCATTCCTCTACACGGGGGCATAGAACCTTCACAGGGCCAAACGCCTCTCCTCCCATTGATGACCAAAATGGTCATCTTCTACTATACATATGCTGCTGAAACCATGAGTCCCACCATATGAACTCTTTGGTTGGTGTTTTAGTCCCTGGGAGCTCTGAGGGTACTAGTTAGTTCACATTGTTGTTCATCCTAAAGGACTGCAAACCCTTCAGCTCCTTGGGTCCTTTCTCTAGCTCCTTCACTGGGGACCTTGTACTCAGTCCAATGGATGGCTGTGAGCCTCTACTTCTGTATTAGTTGGGTATTGTCAGAGCCTCACAGGAGACAGCCATATCAGGCTCCTTTCATCCAGCATTTGCTGACATCCACAATAGTGTCTAGATTTGATGATTGAATATGGGAAGGATTCCCAGGTGGAGCAGTCTCTGGATTGTCCTTCCTATAGTCTCTGCTCCATAGTTAGTCTCTACAACTCCTTCCGTGGGTATTTTGTTGCACCTTTTAAAAAAGAACAAACTATCCACACTTTGTTCTTCCTTCTTTTTGAGTTTCTTATGGTTTGTGGTTTGTACTTTGTGTATTCTGATCTTCTGGGCTAATATCCACTTATCAGAGAGTGCATACCATGTGTGTTCTTTTGTGATTGTGTTACCTCACTCAGAATGATATTCTCCAGGTCCATTCATCTCCCCAGAATTTCATAAGTTCATTGTTTTTAATAGCTGAGTAGTACTCCATTGTACCACATTTTCTGTATTCATTCCTCTGTTGAGGGACATCTGGGTTGTTTCCAGTTTCTGGCTATTATAAATAAGGCTGTATGAACATAGTGGAGCATGTGTCTTTATTACATGTTGGAGCATCTTCTGGGTATATGCCCAGGAGTCGTATTGCTGGATCCTCTGGTAGTACTATGTCAATTTCTGGAGGAACCGCCAAACTGATTTCCAGAGTGGTTGTACCAGCTTGCAGTCTCACCTAAAAGATCTGTTTGACAAAAGCGTCAAGCCTCTGAAGAAGGAAATTGAAGAAGATCTCAGAAGATGGAAAGATCTCCCATGCTCATGGATTGGCAGGATTAATATAGTAAAAATGGCCATCTTACCAAAAGCAATCTACAGATTCAATGTAATCCCCATCAAAATTCTAACTCAATTCTTCACAGACTTAAAAAGAGCAGTTTGCAAATTCATCAGGAATAACCAAAAACCCAGGGTAGCCAAAACTATTTTCAACAATAAAGGAACCACTGGTGGAATCACCATCCCAGATCTTAAGCTGTACTATAGAGCAATTGTGATAAAAACTGTACGATATTGGTACAGTGACAGGCAGGTAAATCAATGGAATAGAATCGAAGACCCATAAATGAACTCACAAACCTATGGCCACTTGATCTTTGACAAAGGAGCTAAAATCATCCAGTGGAAAAAAATGACAGCATTTTCAACAAATGGTGCTGGCTCAACTGGTAGTTAGCATGTAGAAGAATTCAAATTGATCCATTCCTATCTCCTTGTACAAAGCTCAAGTCCAAGTGGATCAAGGATCTCCACATAAAACCAGATACTAATAGAAAAGAAAGTGGGGAAGAGCCTCAGGCACATAAGCACAGGGGAAATTTTCCTGAACAGAACACCAGTAGCTTATGCTCTAAGTTCAAGAATCGACAAATGGGACCTCATAAAATTGCAAAGCTTCTGTAAGGCAAAAGACACTGTCAATAGTACAAAACAGCAACCAACAAATTGGGAAAAAGTCTTTACCAATCCTATATCTGGTAGAGGGCTAATACCCAATATATACAAAGAACTCAAAAAGTTAGACTCCAGAGAACCAAATAACCCTATTAAAAATGGGGAACAGAGCTAAACAAAGAAATCTCAACTGACGAATACCTAATGGCTGAGAAGCATCTAAAGAAATGTTCAACATCCTTAGTCATTAGGGAAATGCAAATCAAAACAACCCTGAGATTCCAACTCACATGGGTCAGAATGGCTAGGATAAAAAACTCAGGTGACAGCAGATGCTGGCGAGGTTGTGGAGAAATCAGGACACTGATTATTTCACATCTAAAAGTAGTCATTGAATCTTTTCTTTGTGGTTACATACCCTTTCAGCCTGAAAGATAAACAGAAAATCAGACTCAAGAACTACATTCAGAGAGGAGATAGCATATCATGCTCCCTGCCAAATTCCAATAAACAAACACATACACACAACAAACACACACACACACACACACACACACACACACACACACACAAACCCAAAAAACAAAACCCAAGCTTGCCTTGAAAATATGTAATATGTGTGTGAGTTCTGCTAAGAGGGCTTATATTTCCCAAATGTGAATTCAGAATGCTGTTACCTTAGCATTTCTAAGTGAACCTGAAAGTTAGGGAGAGAGAAAAAAATATTATACATAACCATTACAATCCAGCCCAGAGTTCCACATGTCTCAAGTACCTGGTGGCTTAGCTCCTTTGACAATTCCCTATCCACTTGGCCATTTTGGTACTTTGAAATATAGGAATGCTGAACATCCTAGAAGGTGTAAAAACTGCCAGGGCAATGTTCTACTCGAGTCATTCAGCTGCATGCCTTCCTTGCCCTCTACATTGCTTAGTTTATAACACTTACTTTTCTTCCTAACTATGTACCCTGCTCTATGATGTCATCTGAATTCCTCCCCAGGTCCACCCACCCTGGGGAACCTTACATGTCCTAAACCTAACTGTAAGTTGCTTTAAGGCAGGTCACATCTTCCAGAACCAAGCAACATCTCACCTCTGCTATAGCTCCTGAATATGTGCTGGTCTAATAAATCTCTATTGCAACATATGTTTTAGGAGTTGCTTTTGGAAAAGGCTTCATTAAGAACTTTCTGAAGGGCTCAGGACTTCGTGATTTGGCTGTTTCTCAGAAGCACCGACTGGTTTTTACTCGTTTTCAGTTCTGTGTATGAATTATGTATCTGAAGTTTCTCTCCTACTGTGCTTGGCTTTGATGACACCCCAAGCTTTCAGTTCTTTCTATTTCTTTGTCAGATTCTATGCTTTATCTCATTCTTGGTCTGGCCTTTTCACCTTTGGACACTAATGTGAATAAGAAAAATCCCCTTTATTTATTTCCTCTTGTCACATGCAGCTTCATGTTCAGCCCTGCTTGTCATCTTATACCCCACAGAGATGACCAGAAACCCTCTGATGGATGCCAGGGTGGCCGTGCATTTACCACACACTAGTTGAGGGGGCTGTGTGAAGCATTCCAATGAGGGAAATAACAATTTTCTTTCCTGTTTCAGTTCCAAGATCCCTCAGCCCACGAAGTCAGCATGTCTCTGCATTGTGTTTTATATTATTTCTGGGCAGGAATCACTGCTGATATGTTAGCTACTTCAGCGCCTTTGCTCCCATGAGTTGGCCAGCATTTAGCCTAAGTATAGTACTTGACAAGCTTGCTTCATAATAGTCATCTGTCTCCTTTTGGTGGAACATCTTCTGACACTCATCTAAGCTGGTTTTGTTCTTTATTCTTTTACTGTGACACCTATCAAAAGATGTTGCCAGTCTTGGGTACCTTAGGGTACCTAAGTGCTAAGACCTCATTTGTGCCCAGGAACGTCCTAGGAATCCCAAGCTAAGTTTTGACTACTCCGAGGTAGGGTGTTAAGAAATGAGGCAGACTGTAGCATGTATTGTGTTAGGTTTTGTCAACCTTACATACACTAGAGCCACCTCAGAAGAGAGAACACCACCCGAATTGTTTCCATCAGATTGGCTTGTGCGTATGTCTGTGGGCATTTCATTTTCTTGATTAATGATTGTAGTGAGAGGGCCAACCCCCCTGTGTGTTCTGTCATACCCGAACACGTGATCCTAGACTATATATAAGAAAACAAGCTGAGCAAGTTATGAAGGGAAACCAATTAGGCATAATGTCTCCATGGTTCCTGTCCCTACTCCTGCTTGAGTTCCTGCCCTGACTTCTCTCAGGGATGGACCCTATCTGGATATATAAGCTAAGTAAAAAAATTTCTCCACCAAATTGGTTTTGGTCAGTGTTTTATCACAGCAACAGCAGCAGCAGCAACAAAAAAACAACAAAACAAAGCAGCCCAGGGCACTTATCTTTGTGTCTCACTAAATATCTCAACTTACCTCCACTATTGATGATTGAGTCAGACAAAAACCATGTCCTCTTGAGACCTTTGCTTTTAGGTATGGAAAGCTGGCAGCAGAAAATCCTGTCTTCTTGCGACCTATGTTCCTAGATGTGGATATTGGGCGACAGAAATATTATCTGTTTCATACTAAGGATGTCTTGGGCATTTTTCAATGTGTATTAATTAAACCGTTCAGCAACCAAGGGAGGCATGGGTTATTTACCCAACATCTCAGAGATCTCAGCTTGCTCTTCCCACCCATCAGCTTATCCACTATTGCCTGTCCGTTCCTTTTTCCCATGATACTTTGCTTTCCTCAGCATTGAAAAATTTTCCTCGTTTTAAACACGTCTTTTCTATTATTTGCTTTCTTGATTGATTATGTTCAAGGGGAGTACTAAGATTAATTTTATTTATGTTCTCCCAGTTAATGATTTTTGTGCTGCTGCTAAGCTCAAGAGAGTACAGAGAAGAGACAGGATGAAAGTGGAGCCATTGCTCCCTAGTTTCTCCCTGTTAGCCTCCTGCATCCCCCTCCTCCAAGCCATCTTTCCTCTCACCCATCTCACCTTAGAGCTAGCCTGGCTTCCCATCTTGTCAGCACTGTCCCATTTACTCCTCTTGGGGAACAGACTCTCAACGGGTCTTTTAAACACATGACATGCCATATAACTCCGGTGGTTAGCTGTTGACAAACCTAAGAAACAGCAGTTGAAATGAACTTCCAAGAGCACAGAAATACGCCAGAGGGATCTTTGAGAGACACAGTCTGTCCTTGTTGGGCATCCCCTCTTCATCTTTTCCACATCAACTCCATGTTCCCAGAAGGCAGCAGATTGATTCCTTGGGGCCTGTGTTATCTCCCACCACTTCATATGTTCCTCAGCACAACATTTATTTCAGGGCTTTCATGACTTCTTGTTTATGTTTCTTCCCTGTCAGCCCATGAGAGGCCTTATGGTAGACTTTCTGCCATTAACCACTTGTCCCCTGGGCCTTGAAGAACACTTGGCACATGGAAGCTGCAGGATGATTTGTTCAGTGTATGGATGCATCCATGGTACATGTCAGGATGATGTTTCATGCTCATTTCCTAAGGTCTTGCTTTCTCAAGTTCCTGTTATTGAGGAGGCATTGATAGGTGGATGTAAATGAGAGCACATGACAATGTGGATCCCAAGCTCAAAGGTGTCGCCACAAATATTCCATCTTCAAGTTAAAATTTTTCAGTTAAGGCCAAACCTAATCTACTCATAAAGTTATAAAATTTCCTGTATTAAAACTATAACATGAGCTTAAGCATGGAGGTCACATTTCAAAATAGAAGTTTCTGCATTTATGGTCAGGGTTTCCTAGAGGAAGTGAGAATTCAGCTCGCACATGTGGGCCACAACTTGAGGTCATCTCGTGTGGTTAGGTAAGCTTTCAATTTACATATAAAATATGACCAAATTGTTTACATCCCTGGATTTCCGACACGATTTTCGTTTGACCCGTGGTAAATCTCCCTGTGTAGGCAAGGGAGGAGGCACACCTTCGTCCCAAACTTTAACTCACAGCACAAGTAAGTTATTAAAGGAGCCAGGGGAGAAGAAAAAGAGAAATAGCCGTGCTTCTGGTAGAAGAAAGCAAGCAAATGCAGATTTAATCAATTGATTTACTTTTAAGTAAGCGACCAGATGTTTTGTGTTAGGTCTCTGGTGAAAATTCAGTAGGCGCCAGTGATACTGTAGGGCGGGTGGCTTCTGATCAAATCTGAAGCGAAGGGCTGGGCTGTTCTTGCTAAATGGGCTTGTACACAGCCAGCTCACCACTTGGGAAGATTTTTCTCTAGAACAGAAATGGACTCTCTTTCCTTGTGCCATCTCCATGTTCCCTTTATCCCTTAGAGGAAGACACTGTGTGTTTTAGTGAAACTCCGAAGTACTAATCCTAAAGACCATATTATCTCCCCACGAATGGCCGGGTCTCACATTTTCAGGACTATCAGAAATATCTGTGGTGGCCCCTGACTTCACCTGGGCTGTGGTCTCCCTTTGCTCAGCCCAGTGTGAAGAGGCCTGATGTACCTCTTCCTCTCATGTTATCTCTATAATCCATCTGCCAGCCTCGCTATGGAAACATTAACCAGAGCTCCACTAACTACCGCTTCAAAGGATTCCTCCGAAGGCTTTTAGGAGCCTCGCTCCTCCAAACTGCCAGCTTTTCTTGAGAACCACTTGCAGCCATAAGAGTTTCTTCTTTCTCATACATGCTTTGGTTGTATGTGTAGTAGAATTCTCTTAGAATTTCTTTGCCAAACTTTCAGGCATTGCCTTATCTTCTTTGTATTCTTCTTCCCCCACCCCTGACTCCAGACATGCACCCTCTCACCCATCATTAGATGAGCAGGTCTGTCTGCTTGCAAATCCCCTGTGATCAGGATGGTCCTGGATGATTCAGGTCAGGGCATGATTCCTGTTATGTGGTGGGCATGCAGTAGTACTTGCTGACAGGACACAGACATATGACACACTGACTACAGAAACAAAATACATACTCAGGCAAACTGCCTCTACCCATCACAAATGGCCGATGAAAGAAATCAAAGCAGCCCAATTACCAAAGAAATCTATTTCTTGGTCATATCTTTTTTTCATCATGGACTCTTCCAATTGTCAACCAATTCTTTTTCTGATATTCAGTGATGTTAGTGTATAGAGACACTTGCAGCCGTGACGGCCTATGAAAGGGCGATGCTAATATTTAAAGCTAAGTATTCATAATTTTTTAAAATAAAATGAACGAATTTTAAAAACCCGCTATCATGGCGTTTGTAGGCTGAGCATGCATTTTATCATCTAGCAACTCTTTCTCTGTGGGAGATGGGATAAGTAACCATTTTTTTTTGATACCCACCCAGAATAGATTGACATCTCTTTGGAACATAGCTCATTGCCTGTCTAAATTAAGTGCAAGAGCTGACAGCGAGGGTAACGTTGAGACACATGGAAACTCTTGCCTGGTTCCTTCCCCCATGCAGCTGCCTTGGGTCTGTTCTGATTTCCAGTCCTTAGTGTCATCCTTTATCCTGTCCCTCAAACAAAAACATCTGCAGCGGGAAGGCAAGTGTTTCCGAAGAAGGAGCCCGAGGAATGCTTATTTGAATGGGCCTGACTTCTCACCCTCCCCTTGGGGTGGAGGTGTTGATACTTTCCATCAGTAATGACCTCATAGGAAAGCCATGTGCCTCGCAAAAGCCACCACCGCACCTGGCACTGATTCAGGGAGAAGCTGGAACCCAAGTCTAAGTGATCTTTGAGACGGAACTACCCTGTCTCCAATCTAGGCGATCTGTCGGCCTCAATCTGTGAGCAGGTTGAGGGAAATCATGGAAGAGTCTTTTCAAGATGTATTTTTTTTTCTGAAGTGGCAACAGAGAATACCTGGTTTCATAGCATTAACGTATTTAAAATGCACTTGTAAATGTTAAAATAATAGTTTCTTTTCTTAAGTAAATCTTTCTGTAGTTACTTATGAATTCAAGCTCTTATTCACTCATGAGTCACCCCAAACACGGGGAGCACCGATTATGAGGTAAGCCACGTGCGGGGCAGCAGTGTACTGTCCATGTGAAGCCCTCAGAGTAAGAGAGAGACAGATTGCAGCTGATTAATCACAGGGTTGTGTAAACTGAGATGGAGGCTCTGAAGCAGGGGTGGCTTGAGGAGCTGAGACTGGGGTCGGGAGTGGGTGGGATTCAAGATATGTTTTGAGAGGATAAAATGGAAGGCACTTCAGATAGTTTGGGATTGGATATATGCTGTCTGGGTAAAATATTTGAAGAAAAATGGAAGAGACACGGAAGGGAGATTTGTAGTTGTGGAGAGCTGCATGAGTACAGAAGCTGTGTTGTAGAAGGCAGCATGGAATATTCTAGAACAGTGCCCATGTTGGCTCATGAAGGACAGGTAGACTGCAGATCCTCGCTCTCTTTTCACAGCCTAGCTGTTGTTTTCAACTTTGCTCCAATGTTTTGCCAACAAAACCCAAACAAACAAACAAAACCAGTATCAATCCAAACACAGGTCAGGGAGCCTTTGACTAAATGACCCTGGCCGAGCCTTCCTTGCTTCCATACTCACAGTAGTTCATTTTCTGGGCTGATGAATCCTGGAGGGCAGCGCTGTACCTTCACAGGGTTGGAGAAGGCTAGCCTGACTTGGCAGCTCTCTTCCTGTCATCGGAATGGATCCCCAGGAGAAGGAACATCTCTCTAACAGGGACATCGTGTTCATCTAGGAAAGAGGAACTGTGTCTCCCATATTGTTTGGGCCTTTTTGGTGTAGTTAACTTGTTTCTTGGTTTTACTTTCTGGATAGAAATGGAGACAAGTTATTCACAAAATCCAGCTATTTAAAAAATGTGTGATTGAATGTTCTGTAGTCTGTGTTATTAAATAGTTGAATCTCTATTCTATTTAATAATTTTATTTATTTAATTAAATTAAAATAAAAAGTCCGTATTTATTGATCTAATTTATGTATTCCTTTTTAAAGGAGACTTGTGAGTTTGCCTCGGTCCTATTCTACTCCTTCCATATCCCGGTCTTCTAAACTTACCTTTCAGTTTTGTCCCTTTAAAATTCTTTGTTGTCATTAGTATCAGAATCATTTTAATAACACATAGAAGGAACCATGGGACTTCCATCACCAGTCATTGATGGGCTTTATTAAATAAAGTACAATAATCTAAATTATATAGGATGTTTACAGCTACTCAGATTTATGCTTCCTTCTCTCTGAATTATCCTCCCACTCTCTTGCATCTGGAGTATATATGTTTAGCCTCTGGGTACTTTCTGTTCCTAGAATATGCTATGCTTTTCCCAATCTCAGCACCTGCTCTATGGGGCAGCACCTGCTCTACTGCAGCACCTGCTCTACGGCAGGTGAGTGTCCCACAGTTTCCTATGGATGGACTACTTGCTGGCAAATGTTGTGTTTTATCACTGGCGTTTTGGGAGGGGAGAGGAGAAGGTGGTGTCTCTAAGTCTACCAATAAGATATGCTTAGAATACTAGTGAAGAATACTTTATGTGCTGTGGATCTTCACATACTGAGCTCTGAAAGAGTTGTTAATAGCTCTAGAATAATCATTGAAAAAATGAATAATAAACAAGTCATAAAGATAAAGTAAAAAAAAAAGTCTATGCTCTTTGCAAAGAAAAAAGGTTTCCCCTTAAGTGAAAGGCAGAAAAAAATGGGATTTTAGATTTCTAAAATTTTTTTGGAGGGGGTTGTATATATTTTAATGATATTCATTCCCTCAGTAATTTCAAGGTCCACTCCTTTCCCTATTGACCCAGCTTAAGCCCCTCCATTCATTCATTCATTCACTCACTCACTCACTCATTCATTCATTCATTTTTAACATCATGGTCTAATTGTGATGCCCAAATATTCTTAGATGTATAACCTTCCACTAGAATATGGCCAGTTCACCAGGAGTGACACTCTTAGAGAAAACTCTTTCTATCTCTCAGTGCTAATAGTTGCCAGTAGCTCCCTGGCTGCAGTGGGCATTTGTGCCTGAGATTTGGTTGAGCTTAGACTTATACAGGTCTTGTACAGCCTCATACCTACTATTTCTTCCTATGTGCAGCTTACACGCTGTGTCCAGCACACACTGTTTCCTTGGAGTTACCAGTGCATTTGGGTCTCATTCTCTCTCTGCTCTTTTCTTCTACAGTGATCCTTGATCCTTTAAAAGAGGTGCTGCAGTATATTATGTCCCATTTAGGGTTGAGTATTGTGCATTCTCTTCTGTGCCTTGGTCATTTGTGCTTCTCTGTGTTGGCATCATCTACTGCAAACAGAAGTATCTCTGAAGAGGCCTGAAATGTATTAATATGTAGGCATAGCATGACATTGTTAGGAGTCTGCTTAATGCTATGCCCACTTAGAAAAATAATAGTATTATGTTCTTCACTAAAGTCTATGACCTATGTAGTCATAATGTCTTCACTCAACCATGGTTTCTGGTGTGGGTTTCATCTTATGTAATAAACAGATAAAAAAAATCCAACCAGAAAGTGGTGGATCACTCCCAGGATATTTGTACCAGTATTGCACTTGTGGGGATTTATAGTGATTCTAGCGTGGCAATGTTTCACTCAGGGAACTGCATTAATAATATTTCTATGATGATAAATGTTTCCAAGTGAGAAGTTTTGCATTAAATTCATTTCAAACACACCCAAATCTTCACCCCAACCCTGTGAGTGCAAGTTTTGAAACAAAACTTATAGTTCCTGCTATTAAAAAGTAAAGTCTTTTTCTTCAACACCCAAATATAGGCTTGTTTCCTGGATTATTTTGGCCAAGAAAATCTTGTGGAAATTATCATACCTTCATTCTTGAGTATAGACTTCCAAATACCTTGTGTAGGTTTGCTGTCTTTTAGAATCTTGCTACGACATGAGAACAAACCCAAGATACCATGACAGATGATGAGAACAGATATGAATCATCCTATCTGAGGTCTTTGTGGATGAATCAGTCCTCAAGGGACCTGCAGTTGACTGTAGATGTTAGACATGACTTCTTAGTTGAGCACAGCATAAATTGTAACCAGCAGAATCCTGGGCTAAACAAATGTCTCCTTGTGCCAGTAAATTATAGAATGATGCTACGCAGAGAGCTATTTCTCAGTGATAACCTACTTGTATCTTATTTAATAATTTAATTCACAGAGTATCGCCTTCAGTATCTTCTACATGCAGACCATCATTTTAGGATTTAGTGGGATACAAATAAAAGTAAGATATAGTGCCTGTTTATAAAGAAATGTGGTAAACGAAGAGAAAATGAACACGTTTATCATGGGCTACTTCAAAATATAAGTGAAACTATAATGTTTCATTCCCACTAATTGATGGTTGCTGGTTTCAACATGGGAAAATAAGATGGAAAAATCAGCATATCTTCTGAAATTAGTTCCAAATGATGTAGTGTGAGGTCTTTACTGGTGATATTAGGCCATCCTGGCTCCTAAGTATTCTCTGCTCTTGAGGTGAGGACTAGGTCCTATAAGTAATTGCTATGTTCGAGTCTATAATGGAGAACAACTGTTACATAGTTTAATTAAAGACAAATTAAAATTTTAATTCACTAAAGAAAGTAAGGTAAAGTTTAATTTCAAAGTAAATCATATATATGTTCTAGAAAATTTTCATAAGGAGACATTGGTGTGGAACAGGGACTTAGTTTCTAATAAGTTCTAAATAGCTCAAAGGTTTCACATAGAACAATGTTCCAAGAATGCTTTTAGCAATGAATGTTTATCCCAGAGAAATGTTGAGAACGTAAAGAAGGCTCAAAAATAATTATTGACTTGAATTAACTTGAAAAGCTTTCTTTTATTCCTTTTTACCAGAAGTAAAAGAAGAATGATCACTTGACTAATTTTGTTGATTTTTTGTTTCAATAGTTACTTGCTCATGCAAATATCTAAAAAGATTGAGAATAATCCTTAATTAGGCTGGCTAACACAATGTTGACATTTTGATCACATGTATAGTTTTCTCAATAAGGATAGTAAATAATAGTAGAAATTTAAACATTAAAATAACAGTGCTTGAGTTTTGGCTATGGAAGAAAACTCTGTAGACCTTTTTTTTTTTTTTCTTTTTCTTTTTAGACACTTAGATGGGGGTTGAGAAAATCTTGCACCCAGAATACCTTTCTTAGTTTTCTAGTGCAAGGCATGAGGCTATTCCTTAATGGTGCTAACATCTTTTAACAATTTCACTCTGTTTTTTAGCACCTGCTGTAGTGGCAACATTAAGTTTCCGAGTGTTCCTTTTCTTTCCAATGTGCCCATTTCCTGTTTTCTTTTCTCTATCACTGTTTGTGTATGTACACATTTCCACTTGTTCTGTATCACTGTGGACCCAGATAAGAGTTATCAGTAGTGCCCATGCCACACACTCAATGTTATGCTACCTTGAAACTTCCTCCACCAAAGAAATTAGTTCACTCATTTTTAAGTTTTAAGTTTTGAAGACACAGACAGAAAATTTTCAGATTACTTGTCAAAATATCACATGACTGGGCTGTAGCCCACTGACTAGTAGAGTCTTTATTCCCTTCTAATGTGTAATGAGTTTGATCTCTACCATCCACTTTGCTCTTAGTACTTACTACTTCTAGACTTCTACTAGAATGGTCTGTCAAACTCTGTAGCATTTGACCACTTTTTGAGTTCAAGATTACAAAATCCTATACATTCTTCCATAAAACCACACAGAAATGTTCTGTGAGGGAACAACTCTACTCCTAGTAACAATTTCTTTACTAGCTACTATAAAAACAAAAACCAAAACAAAACAACAAAACAAAAACCATATCCATGAATGAAAGGAACTTATAGAAGAGGCATTTACTTTGACTTACTATCTGTAGGGAGAGTCCATCATGGCTGAGCAGGCATGGCAGCAGTTTATCATGGCTGGGAGCTGAGTGATCACCCTTTTCATACAGCAAGCCTAGAGAGAGAACATGAGAGTATAAATTCTCAAAGCTCTCTGTGACATAGTTCTTCTAGCAAGGCTTCATACTTGAAAAGTCCCATAACCTCATGCAAACAGTGCTGCCAACTAGTGGCCAACAGTTCAAATACAGCATCCTATGGGGGACATTTCTCACTCAAAGCACTGATATAACTGAAAGTCAATTTATAAATGAACCTGAGTTTTTACTTTTACTATTTTATATAGTATTACACGATGTTCAATTGCCAAACTGAAAACTTGATATATAATATAGAAGAATGTCTCTTTCTGTATTTAAAAAAAAATGCTATTTTCTCCAGTGGCATAACAAATGTTTTATATATTTTTCTGTCTTTTCTGTAACTCTGTATTTATTCATGTCACACAAAAAGATTCATCTGGAATTCAAATAATCTAACCAGAGAAAGAGTTAAAATATAATTTAGCAGAAACTCAGGGCAATTAGACATGGCCATCCTAACCAGGCAAATGAAAGGAGATTCCCAGTGCCACAGAATTTACAATCAAAGCCTTTTGTTGAGATATGCTTCTCTTTTATTTTAGAGACAGAATATTATGAGATATTTAAGTCATTTTAAACAAAACATTTAGCATATAGAATATGAGTGTCATACCAAAGTCAGTAGATGTAGTAAGGATTTAGGAGACACTAGGGGAAAAATGTAAAATCATCATTCTTACTCTATAGCTAAGTTAGACTAAGAAGCAGTTGGAAAACTCATTCATCAAGCAGCTACCCAAGCATTGCTTCATTGAAGTATGTTCCAAAGACACTGAGCGGCGTGCTTCTCACTTGCTCCCAAACCACAGCAGGTGTGTACAAATCCAGAGCCCTCCAAGCATCCAGTTAATGGTAATTGAATTAGATGGTGCATATGACTAAGCCACTAAAGAGCTGTGTGTCTTTGAGTAATTCCCTTAGCCACTCTGGGCCTCTCCATTGTGACAGTATTCTGATTTATAGAATTATAAATCTTTTGGAGTTGTACAAATCCTGAAAGTCAAAACATGGTCTTTCTTTTCCTCAAGACCAAGAATCCCTTTGCGGTAACAAAGGCTATTTGCCAGCCTATACTGTTTTTGCATTTACTAATACATTGCTTATCATGACCTTGTGAACAGGTAAGTCCTCAAGGAGTGAATGCTGATATTTGATCCCCAGGATTTACTTTTCTCAGACCTTTCAGAGTGTCATCAGGCCTGGCTGGAGCATGTGCAGAAGCTTATCTGGCTGTTGGTTTTCTTCAAAGGTCGGGGTCAAGGTGAACAGATGTTTTGCTGTCATTAGGTGTGCCACATCCATGGGATGAAAACAAAAACCTCCCCAAGCAGGGATCCAAATCACAGCATTCTCCTGGCTGACTTAGGATCACAGGGAGCCAAGTCCATTTTTGTGTCTGTTTTTTTGCTTCTCATCAAAAGAGGTTGCAATAGAGTTGGGGAGAGAGATCCATCAGCGAAGCAGAAAGATCCAGAGCTCATAAAAATGGCCAGATATGGTTTCCTATGGATGTAATCCAAGAGCTAGGGAGGCAGCAGCAAGTGGGCTTATGGGGGTTCTCTGGACAGCTAGCCCAGTCTACTTGGCAAGTTCTAGGCAAAGGCAGAGAAAGCTCTTGAGCTTCCAAGGTTGTCCTCTGGCTTCCATATCATGTATACACATTCACCTGCACACACAAGCATGCATGTACACACACCCATACATAAAATGACTGCAGTAGATAATGTATTACTAAGGTGCCTAGCTTGACCGCCTCTTGGAGAAGGTTAAAAGTCCCAGATTTCTATTCAGCCAAGGTATGTGTTTTCTCTATTTTGTTGTTTTGTTTTTCTTTACATATTTATTTATAAGTACTTGTGTGTTTGATTGCTCTAAGAGAGTTAGGAAACTAAAACCCGAGTTCCCCTCTCCCCTCTTTGTTTCCTTTGTACCTGGAAATGGAGGTAGAAACTTCTTTCTCTTCTCTTTTTGTCTGTAAAGTTGAATCACTTTTTTGAATAAAGGAGCTTCTGATTCTGCTTTCGACTGACTGACCACTGTTTTTCAGACTTGTCATGCAACATATGAAGAGAATAAAAGGAAACACATGCAGGATCTGCACACATGCAGGACCCGCACACATGCAAGGTCTACACACATGAAAGATCTATACATATATAAGATCTTCACACATGTAAAATCTGTACATATGCAAATATGCAACGTGCAAGATCTATATACATGCAGGATCTACACACATGCAAAATCTACACATGTACAAAATATGCACACATGCAAGATCTACACACATATATATAAGATCTTCACACATGAAATATCTATACATATTCAAGATCTTCACACATGTAAGGTCTGTACATTTGCAAGATCTATACACATGCAGGATCTACACACATGCAAGATCTACACATATACAAGATCTGCACACATGCAAGATCTACACACATATATATATAAGATCTGCACACATGCAAGATCTATACATATGCAAGATCTACACTCCTTGGTTTACGTGAGTTCCTGAAAGATCTCCTGAGCTCCTTCTCCCTCCCCCCTCTCTCTCCCTCTCTTTCCCTCTCTTTCCCTCTCTTTCCCTCTCCTTCTGTCCCTGTCTCTCTGTCTCTCTCTGTCTCTTTCTCTCTCTCTAACACACACACACACACATGCACACGCACGCACGCACACACACACACACACACACACACACACACACACACACAATTCAGACCAGTATCCTGCTTCTTAGTTTTTCCACCAGGCTCCATAAACCTTCAGGTTTCCACCAGAAACTGGAAAAATGCTCATGCTAAAACCAAAAAATAAAAAAATAAAAAGTGGCTCTTACTCCTGCTTCTCCACCTTGTCTTTTACTCCCTTTACCCCCTTGCTCCCCCTCTCTCCCCATTCCCTTCCCCCTCTCTCCACGTGGTCATGGCAGCCTCTACTTCTCTACTCTCTCCTTCTCTCTGCCTTTCTCTGCCTCTGCTACCCTCTTAACTCCCCTCCCCATGTCCTAAATAAACTCTATCCTATACTAAAAAAATAAAAAATAAAAAAATAAAAAATGTCAAAATCTGGTTCCATTTGGTAATTAGTGCTTCCACCATTGATGACTTTTCCTCAAATCTGCCCAGGCCTGGTGGCCCTCTGGGGTCAGTGAAGGAGGACAAAGTTGTGTTTAGTCGTGCTTGCCACTAGAGGGCAGTGCTGACCATTAACAGAGTGACTCTAAGGCGCTGGCCTTTGGAATTTGAGGCTCATCTGTACCCTTGACAGAGAGCAAGTTTTGTGTTCTATACATGATCTATAGACTGTAGGGCAGATATTGTGAACATGACTGACAACTGTACTCCAGAATACAAGTAAGTGTTTGTTTCCCGGTTTTGGATGGCAATCAATTCTGGGGATGTTACCTCTTTGCAGGCTGTTTCAGTAGGTTTTAGGGGTCCTGACTGGTGGTGAATCTTTACAAATGTTACAAGTGTTAGTATATACAAAGGACCATGTGTACATGTGGAGGAGGAGGTCTGTGAGGTTCCAGTGACTTTAGGGAAGTTCTCATATTGTCACATACTCTAAGACCCTAAAAATGAACCTTCTTTTCTTACTGTGAGTTACAATTATTTTGATCATAAATTTAAATGAACACAGACAGCATCATACAACATTATCTGGGTTGCTACCTATCTATAAATTTATGGATACATTGGTATCATACTCATTTTGGGCAGCCTTCATATTTTACCTTTTAGGAAACCAACTAAGCCAAACAAACAGAGAATACAAAGTCACTTTTTTAAAAAAAAAAATCTACGAAGAAATTCCAGATGCAGAATGCTTGAGGTGAGGGACCAGGCTCTCTAACTGGCAGCTCTAAGTTGCTAGTGCCAAGCTCTCAATGGAACTCTCTTGAATTTAAATGCATTCAGTAGAAATATGTGAAAAATTGCTTTCACTAGTTCCCAGGACAAGATGTTGGAATTTGTAAAACATGGTCAGATTGCTTTAATACACACTGTAAAAATAAACTATTTGATAAAAGACACTTTTAAAAATAGTTACCAGGTCTTTGGGGAAAACACTTTTATTGTGTGTTAAGGACTCGCTGAAAGACAGGAAGCAAAGTGTGAGACTGAAGGGGGTAAGCATGGTGGTACGGCCACCTCTGAGGAAGGCTGCCCAGAAAGACTGGAAACATTTAAAAAAAATCATCAAGGGGACAAATCTCCAACTGAGCTTACTAACTGTGATGCGGAGGAAAACCTGCCTGGTGCAGGAATAAATCAGAGGATGAATTCTCAATTATTTGGATGTCAAAATGTAAAAGATGAACTTTCTGGTGCGCACAAGTAAGAAGTGATTTTAGATTGCCCCTACCCCCCAGAGCACCAATGGCCCATCTCACAAAGAGCCTTAGAAACAAACCAGAAGCCAGCATCTACAACTGCATAAGAACTGGAGTCGTCGCTATTCTCCTGACCACCACTTCTTAAACAAGAAAGACCTGGAGGAGTCCCAGACAACAATAAGTACAATGATCAAGGGGTTTCTATATGAACATCGATTAAAGGAATTGGATGCTTTAGGCTAAACACATAAAAGCTAAAAGGGAATATGATCAAAGTCTTATTGTCAAGTTTATTATGACGTGGGATACAGACCTGTTCATAAAATCATGTAAGGAGTGTGGGGACTGTTATAAGTTGGATGGCATTTTAAGCTATTTCATCATAGACAGGCAGGACAGCTAGTGGATTTTCTTTAATGGGTGACTAAGGCTGAATGAATGGGTATTTTCTGGGATTATTAACATCATGTATGGCTGGTAGAACTACAAAGGAAGGGTTTGTAAGGGTTTTCTGAACATGAAAAAATTCAGTGTACAGGTTGAGTGGACCTTATCCAAATAGCCTGGAAGAGAAATGGTTTGGGTTTGTAGATGTTTTTTTTTTTTTTTTACTTAAGGGAATATATTTGGAATGGTACATATTTAAAATATTCATGTTGGGGATGCAGTTCAAGTTTAAATGTGACACTCAGGTATAATTTACATCTTTCATACAGATATTTGTGCTCTCATTTATATTTCATTTATATAGCATTCACAAATGTGTTTTAGGGTATTTTAGTGTGCCTGACTTTTGGCTGGGACAGGTCCTCTAGGTTGGATATGGACATTTCTCACTTGGGATACCAGGTCAATTAAATTCTTTGCTTCTTGCTTTTTCGGATTACAGATACTCTGTTTATATTATTTCTTCTAAATCTGAAATACACATTGATTATAGAATTCTTTGATATAAATTTAAAAGGAATTTGTGGTTGGGGTTTTATAGTGAAGTTGGAGAAGGCCCCAGGGAGAGGAGAAAATCTTCTATACCCTAAGGGAAAAAGGTTGTACTTCATTTTTTGTAGGATTTTCTTTTTGCTACATGGTCTGTGCTGATTATAAACTTGTATTCATCAGTATAAAATTTTGGCATATTATTGTACTTATGGTAATTACATGGAGGGGGTCACCGGAGGTCACGTGGTCATTTCTTTGCTTCTGCACACTTGCTTTCAAACCTGTGCTAATAAGGAAAGCAGTGGCATTTCTTTTTTTTTTTTTTTTTTTTGGTTTTTTGAGACAGGGTTTCTCTCTGTAGCCCCGGCTGTCCCGGTACTCACTCTGTAGACCAGGCTGGCCTCGAACTCGGAAATCCGCCTGCCTCTGCCTCCCAAGTGCTAGGATTAAAGGCGTGCGCCACCACCGCCCGGCTAGCAGTGGCATTTCTTAAGGGGGAGGACCCTCATTTTAAGTCAGCTATAGTGAAATAAAAGAGTGTGAAAATTTTGAGAAATGGAGTCATGGTAAAGTGTCCTGGAGTCTATACTTACCTCAATAATTAACTATGAACAAAAGCACAGAAATGGCATATACCACAGAGAATCAGAAAGCAGTGTCTAATTTTATGGCTATGCTGCTGACTGCGATTAATGTAATTGTACTTAAAAGTGTCGGGCAATGAAGATAGTTTCTGTTAGGGATGGTTCCAAGAGTATAGTTGCAAGCATCAAAGGGGTTCATATTTTTAATTAAAAGGAGATTTTTTTTCCTACTTAGATGAGAGACAATGGCTCTAGCTCCCTCTCCTGAGTGTGACTGTCAGAGAAAACAATAGTTTGAGCAATAATTTCACTGAAAGCTGTCAGTATGATTTCTTCAATATGAGTTGAGACAACTTGTTTTCCCTTAAAGTACTTCATTTGAAGAAAATAAAAGGGGAAATAAATTCATCAGTCCCACTGTGTTGAAAAATCAAAGAGTGCCTTGAGATAATAATGATTTAATTAAAGAAAATGTAATTATATGTATATATACAGAAAATTAATTATACTTTATACAATAAAGATGATTTAAGTTAGTGAAAGGAGACCAGAGAACCTCACAGAGCAGGCAGGAATTGAGATGAGAATGAGCAGGGAGAAAGAAGCCCAGTTTATTCAAGTAAAATGTGGGATTAGAAGTCTTCCATTGGATGAATGTAGTAGGCAATCCCATGGCATAGCTGGGGTGTTAGGAGATAACCTTGCTAGAGTGAGGAAGTTCATTCTCAAGGAGAGTAGAAAATGAGATTGAAATAGAGATGGAAGAAAGATGAAAGAGTTTAGACTTTATCCCCACGCACAATGGGGCCCTTTGAAGAGCTATTTAATAGGAAGGTGACATAATGAGTAGAGTATTCTTGGATGGCTTGATCTGGTATTGATGTGGCTGATGGGAAGGAGTGAGGAGAGACAGAGTAAAAATACCAGACACAGTAGAACAAGAAGGAGCCAAGTTATTGTCATTGGAGGTGGATGAGACATTTCAATTTGTGCCTTCCCAACAAGGATGAGCAGAGCCTGTAACTATTCCATTATGGATGTGAGTAGATCCACCTCTCATCCAAGGGCAGCAAGAAAGGTACTGGGTTTTCTGCCAACTTCCATAGTTAAATGCTTACATGGTACCCTCCTTTTCCCTGTGTGAGAACCAAGTAGAACTTAGTCGATGTCAAAAGAATTAAGATCAAAGGCAAGGATTCAACAAGGATGTAGATAGTCGAAGGTGTGGTCCATTGGGGACAACCTTTGAGGACTGGCTTCCTTGGTCTGCTACCTGGCTCCAAATATACCAAGTGTTTAAATATACACTGTATCACTCCTCTCATACAAGTGAATCCCATCTCACTGATGTGAGCAGGTTCAGGTTTGAGGTCCTGGCTTTTATTATCTCATAAATTCTGCTGTGTAAGAGGCTCCTCACATGCCTTAAGGGCACTTCTTATGACTGTGGAGTTTTGAGCTACATAGAGTCAATTTTCTATTCCTATATACACATGGTGAAACACCCATATAAGAATAATACTTGTCCCAAAGGGGAAGACAAAAGGCTTGTAGTAGTCACTGCTCAATGCTATGTCTCAGACTCAGCCAGCATCCTGTCGCCAGTGCTGTGAGTAGGATCCAGTCCTGAACTCCAATTGCAATTCAGGGTCAGTCATGACATATGTGAGAGGGGAGCCACTGCATCCGATACAAAGGAGAGATTTGTAAGGAACAGGCAGTGTTCACTTGGGGCAGCTGTTGCTGAAGCCCATTCTGTGAGCTTGCTGCAGGTCTGGCTGCTATGGTTTGAAGTTCTCATAGACCAACTGTCATAAAGAAAAGCTCTAACTGGAGAGAAGAATGAAGACAAGCAAGAGTGGCAGCAGGAAGATAAAGTGGCCCCATTCCTTCAATCTTTAATTCTTTCAGAATTTCTTAAGATGTATTATGAACATATTCACCCTCTTTGTCAAACTCCTCCCAGATCTACACCTTTCCCACTGACCCTATTGTATCCTCATTCCTTTTATTCTAAGTTCATTCTATCAAGTTTATGCTGCCCAGTTACTATTGAGTGTTTAGCTATTTAGTGCAGCATGATTAATCTATCATAGTCCATACCCTCACTGAAAACTGGCCATCAATTGCCTGAGGTGGGACTTGGTGGTCGCCTCCTGCCTCCACGCTGGGACTTTGTGTGGCTTGTGTAGGTGCTTCATAGAGCATGCCAGTACCCTTCTCTGTAGGTTAGAGCCTCTTGTTTCAGGACTCAGAGAAGCAGGAGAACCAGTGGACCAGAAAAGCATGGAACTCCCGCTATCCCATCCCAGCCAATATTCAAGAGTGGCATCTCTCAGTTACGGTCTCTATTGCTGTGAAGAGACCAGGGCAATCCTCACAAGGAAACATTTAACTGGGGCTGGCTTACAATTCAGAAGTGAAGTCCATTATTATTATGACAAGAAGCGTGGTGGCATGCAGGTAGACATGGTGCTAGGGGGTTGTATTTATACCCCTTCATGCATCCTTTCATGTGTTTGCTATATCGAAACATCCTTTCACACACGTCTGCTTCAGCAAAACATCTTTTCACCTGTGTCTGCTTCAGGAAATCATTCTTTCACTTGTCTGCCTCAGCAAAACATTGTTAAACCTAACTGAGTCTCCAAAGAGACCAGAAATTTCCACTTTATACACACACACACACACACACACACACACACACCATAAAAAGACACACAATTAGAAATCACAGTACACCAACAAAACACCAGGGAAATGAAAAAAAATGCCCCAAAGAAACAACATGAGACAAAAAGCCTACAAAAATACCACTGAGTTCACTTTGTGCTGTCCATCAACTGCTGGGCATGGGGCCTACCATGGCATCCAGAGGTTTAGCTATCCAGTGAAACTCCATTGGACAAAACTAACTTTTACTTTTCAAGTGGATGGGAATTTTTGTCCATTTCTTCTTCTCAGTGCTGGGATTCTGTCTAGCTTGGTCTTGTATGTACTGGCACAATCTTCATGAATTCATATATGCATCAGTCCTGTTGTGTCTGGATGACTCTGTGTCTTTCATATATATTCTCTCTGAGTCTTACAATCTTTCTGTTGCTTAATCAGCAACATTCCTTGAGTGCTGAGGGGAGGGTTCAATGGAGATTGAGTGTTTCAAGGTCTCTTGCCCTCTGCACATTGTCCAGTTATGGATCTCTGTATTAGTTTCCGTCTTTGTAGGAGAGAGTTCTATGATGATGGCTGAGTGAGACATTGACCTATGAGTATAGCAGAATGTTGTTAGGAGTCATTTTATTACTGTGTTCCTTTAGCAGAACAGAGGAGTCTCATGGAAATTCCCAAACAACGCAGGCTAATGCTCTCTACAAATGGATGACAAGAAACTATTGCTGAAGAAAACACATATCTTATTTAACACAGAGAAATGAAGCTGGTGACTAAGTAGAGCCTTAACTCCTATTGACTAGTGTTCATGGTACAGGAAGGTACTCTGTCCACTACCAGAGGAGAAAGACAACCACCAACACAACTACAAATTCTGTGATCTAGAACGGTTATACAAGGGTACAAGAGTAATGCAAACACTGTGGGAGTGACCAATCACTCTCTGATTGGCTTTAAGGCTCACTTTATAAGATGGAACCCATGCCTGAAACTGCTCAGGTGGTCAAGGACCCCGAGACTAGATTGGCCATGGGGCTAGGGAAATACCAAATTTGATATTTTAGAAATTTAATAAAAAGCCATTCTGGATTTCTGCTGTTTCTATGAGAAAAACATTCTGGGTGTGAATGTTGAGCAAATGCAACATTAAAAATAAATGGTGTTTCCACTGTCAGAGTTTCATTTAAGAAAGTGTCTTAATATCTATGCATGCATATGATGTGTCTACAAGGAATCCATCTCTATTCTTCCCCTCCAATTCCTATCTCATTGCCACTTTTTCTTCCCAACATCATGGACATTAAGCTCTGTCACCCACTAAGTCATTTAGTGCTGTTGGTACATTCACAGGTATGAAATAATCTTTTGTAATATGGGTAGAACCTCAGAAGAAAACCAACTCTCCCTCTCCAGGAGTCATCAGTTTCTCATAGACCCTCAGAAAGGGATGGGATCCATGATGCTTTCCACCACATACATTGAGATTTTTGATGTCTCGATCTTGTGAAAAATCTATATGCAGTCCTCACTGCTGTAATTTAACTACATGTGTTGCTGTTCCATGTGGCTAATAAAGTACTGCTTTACTACAGTTATCTACCACTGCTCTTACAACCCTTCCACCACTTCATCCATGATCATTCCCTCCCCTTTGAGGTACAATACAGATGTCCTTTTTAGGGCTGAGCACTCCATAGCCGCTCGTTCTCTACACCTTGGCCAATAGCAGGTCTTTGTATAAATAGTTATTTACAGGCAAAAGAAGTTTCTCTGATGAGAGTTGAGGGATGTACAAATCTATGGGTGCAAAGATAAGAATGTAGGGATAGTTTATTACTCATTATGTCCATTTATGAAACTAATAATAGTAGATCTGCCCTAGGGCTGATGACCTATCCGGTCACAAGTTTTCAGTCTAGTTAACGGGATCAAGCATAAGTTACATATTGTGGATTGGGCTGTAAATCCTACAAAAAAAAAAGTGGTTAGTTACGCCCATAACATTTGTGCCCTTACTGTATCCCCAACTGGGCATATCACGTCAAGCCAGTGGTTATTGTAGCTCACAAGGTTCATAGCCATGTAAAACTATTAATGATTTTTCTCTTCTTACAGCATGCACTGAATCTTCCAGCATTATGAAAGCTAGCTAATAGGAATGGAGCTTCCAGGTTGTACTGCTTACGTTCTTCATACCCCATAGCTTAAGTACTTATCTTCAGCAACAGGGTCTTGTTTGGAGGATAACCCAAGAGCAGCGGCAATAACCTATAATGTTTATGGAAGCTGTAGAGTCCCACTGACAAACATTTCAAAAGGAGATAACCCATACCTGTCATTAGACTTTTTAGTTGATGTGTTTGTGCAGGCATTATCTCCTATTATAGAGAAATTTCATTTAAAACCCATTGATATATATTTATTTTCAGAAGTTTTGACAGTAATAGGTTACCTACCATATGGTATTTTCATTAACCTTTATTTTTTATTAAAATGATTTTATAACCTTACTATTAAAATATTTAAAAATAAAATATTGCATGCGAAATGGCTTTAGTGTTAGTTTTCCTTCTCCATGCTTCCTTCTCTGCTCTGCCCATGTAACGCCTCCTGCTCCATTCTTCCTTTCTCCCTTCCTACCACCTTTGTTCTATTCCTCTTTCTTTGAAATCCCCTCCATGGCCCATAACTAGTTCCCTGACTTCTATGTGTACTCCAATTTAAATATTCATATCTAAAGGCTGAAAACTAGCATTTACTTGAGAAAGAACATGTGGCATTTGTCTTTCTGGATCTGGGTTGCCTCATTCAGAATAATTATTTCCAGCTCTATCCATATACTAGAGAATTTCATTTTTCTTAATAACTAAGTAATATTCCATTCTATAAATGTACCAGTTTCATAATGAATCCATCTTTGGATGGATATCTGTTTTTTTTTTCCTATTTCTTGGCTATTTTAAGGAGAGCAACAATGAACTTGAATGAGCAAGTTTTTCTTCAGCAAGACAAGAGAGTCTCTTGGGACTAAGCCCATGTCAAAATTTCTTCACTGAGGTGAAACACAGTGAAATGAGAAACTATGATATAATGGAAGCATAGGAAATCTGAGTCGTGAATCTTCCAACAGCTGGATTTATAACGGTTTGGGAGCTTAGTTTCCAGAAGTGTAATTTTTGAGGACATAGGTTAAGATAATTAGATACAGGTTTTTCACATTTCACTTTCTCCTGCCTCTCTCCCTGCCTCCCTCCTTCCCTCTCCCCTCCACCCCTCCCTCCTCCCTTTTACTTTTCCATTCTCTCTCTCTCTCTCTCTCTCTCTCTCTCTCTCTCTCTCTCTCTCTCTCTCTCTCTCTCTTTCTCTCTACCGGCATGTGAGTGTGTGCCACAGTGAACACGTGCGAATGAGAGGCTAATCTGTCTTGAGGCAGTGTCTTCTTGTTTCTATCACTCTGCAGACACTCCAACATGCAAGCTACTGGTGGACTCCACTGTCTGACCTCCTAGCTTGCTGCCATGGGAGGGCTGCAGTTACAAATGAGCAGCACCACATCCAGCATTTACACGTGTTCCCTGGGTTACACTAGGGTTGTCAGGCTTGTATTGCAAGTGCATTTACCAGCTGAGTCCCCCCACCCCACCCCACCCTTTTTGCCTTCGCTTCTCTTGTATCAGTGCTTCTCTTGTATCAGTGTGTGCTGGTTGAGTTTCTGCATAGTTTGAGTATTGTTCTGTTCTTCAACTCCCACCTCTTCCCCCCATTGTTAGTCTCAGGTCTAATATTATCAGTAGGATCAGAACTCCATAGCCCTGTGCATCTGATTCTATATCTATAGAAGAAAAATGAATGGTACAAATAAATTTTAAAGTTATTCAGAGAATTGTAATAATAGTAACATTCTAATATTTAAGGGAGGGTTATATACTATTTTAATATCCCTTTTCAAAGATTTTTCAAACTTGTTTTCAATGTATAAAACAGAGGACATTTTGAGAATGATTATTCAAACAGATTAGAAAGACAGTCATAAGTCAACGTCTTCTCTTAATGTGACCCCACCCCGATGGCTGATTTTAGGCCTGGGACTTTTCTTCTTCTGCAGGGTTGCTTAAGACATCAACACTTAGGAGGGTTATTTTAGTTAGCAAGAAGACCACTGTGGGTGTGTTTCAAGGGATGTTTTGAACTTTAAAATGACTCAGTTAGTTAAGGTACTTGCGACTTATGTCCTGAATTACATCCTTGCAACCTCCATGATGGAAGGAGAGAATCATCCTACTTCTATAAGAGAAGCCTCTGGTTTCCACATGTGTGTGTGTGTATACTCACACACATACACACACACACACACACACACACACACACATAAATAAATGAATGTGAGAAAATTTTAAAACATCTTTGCTCTGATTATACCCCATCTTTATGGATTTTGTGGATAGAAAACATTGGGAGTTGAAGGCTGGCAAATTTTACATGGAGGAAGAAAAATGAAGTTAATCAATGCCTTATCATTCAATGTCCCATGTCCTTCAATATCCTCCATTTTTTTTTTTTTTTTTTTTTTTT